>NC_041338.1:25621117-25703617 GCF_004354835.1 Perca flavescens
ATGACCTCCCACGGGCTGCTGTTTTTACGAGTGAGAAGCTCGGATGCTGGTGTGTACGTGTGCCAGACTGTGGAACATGGATATGTGCACACATTATTACGCATCTCTCTACACGTACTCAGAGGGGAGAGGGTGGAGTCAGCGATCCACAGGGCTAATGATGGGGATGGAGAGAAAGCTGCACCTCCATGCCACTCCTCTATGGGCCACTCACCAGGCCCCAGCATCAGCCCCAGGTCTCTGGTGCTATCCTCAGTCCCAGGCCCCCATTCCAGGCTGTGGTACAAAGAGTTTCTCCAGCTGATTGGCTATGGGGATGCCCGGAAAGTAGAGGAGTACTGTGAGAGAGTGTGGTGCTCTGATAAAAAAACGTAAAAAGACCAAAAGGAAGTATGTTCCTCCGGGTGGCGAGAAGAAAGGGAAAGGGAGAGGAGAGGAGAACTCCCACCGAGTGCCCAGGCACACCTTGGACACCTGAGGAGAATAGAGATTGACTGCTCACGCACACACACACACACACACACACACACACACACACACACGCACGCACACACACACACACACACACACACACACACACACACACACACACACACACACACACACAGTCTAAAGGTCAGACTTCCTCAGTGTTTGCACCATGTCAAAGGTTTTCACAGTGAAAGACATGTGTAGCAGGCTGTCTAGCTGTTGTAGCTACATTTATAGTATCAGTAGTTTGACTATGATGTTTGTACTTATTTTAAAAAGCAACTATTTGGCTTTTTTGTGTGGTGTAAACTGATTATGTGGTGCAAACCCAGGGTAAATACAATACATGTCAGTGTCAGAGCAGAGGGCCTGGGAAGAGATGGACGACTGATTTAGCGACGTTGCCTCTGATCTGAGACAGAATATATTAGCTCCTGTGGACTGACCCAGCCCAACCCAGCTGTCAATCCAAACGCACACAGAGACTTGCTACACTAAAACTATGCCCCACCTCTCATTCAATGGCTCAATATGACAAACTCTTACTGTATCTATTATGAAAGAAACTATGTTAAAGGTAATGGCCTTCTAATCTTTTTTGGTACTATGATAACTTATTTTCTTGGTCTCTACTTTGAGTTATGTAGTTGTTTTTAGATGTCAAGAACTGGAAAATATAGTGTTGTTTTTGTACAGTGGAAAATGCCTTTAGCTTTATTATACTGATAATTTGATTATAACATGGCTGTGGTGTGTGTGGTTATAATGGCCACAATGCATACAGTACGATGTTGCAATGCCACTATTATGGATATTTGAGGGATGTTTTAAGTATAAGTATGCCCTCAATGGAAATAATTACTATTTAAGCACTTGTGAAAACAGTAACAGTAGTATGAGAAGTGGTCCTATCAGTATATATTATTGTTATTGTTAAGTGTGTACATTTACATCTACAATTGTGATCAAATGTACCAACAGTATTGTGTATTGTGTATTGTATTTATCTCAATTTAGGACGGTCTTTGTGTGCACTTCTGGTATCTATTACTGTGTATACAAAAAGTCATCCTTCACTGCTGGTTGCTCCCTCCTCTTTCCCTATTTCTCCTTCTCTTACTTGTTCTCCCTATCTCCCTCTATCACCCTTTCATACTCCTTCATTTACCCTCTTTTGTTCGTCTGTAATGATGTTGCAGATGGGATTCATAATTACAACACCACATTCCCCTCAGAAGAAAAAAACTTATAAATAAATGTTAGGGTGACCATCCAAGCATGTCGTTAGCAAAAGTGATGAGTCAGCCTGATGAATATTCAGTTAATCCTGAAATGACAGAAACATCAAACAATTTGATGTTACAGTGAAATGCATTGCAGTGGTTGTGCTAACAATAGAGTCTGGAGGATCACCTCTTTTTCCATGTTGTGCCTTATTTGTCACTTTAGAAATTTGACCTTGTTGTATTTCTCATTATCATAATGAGGTAAAAACAATCGCTTGGTCTCTGTCAAGACCTTATAGTGTCATTCTCCTTGAATATTCTTCAACTAAGAGCTTTGACTTGGATTGAAAATGCTGTGTCTGCTATACCTCTTATAAATACCTGCCATTAAAAAATGATGGACCATCCTTCCCTCGTGTCACCTCTGTGGTTTAGCCATCAGTAATGACAAAGTATACTCAGTCCACGTCCACACACAGACATACTGAGAGTCCGAGCCAATGAAGCGGAATAAAATGAGGTTGGGAGAGAGGCGTGTGCAGTAGTCACTTAGATTAAAACATAAATTTTCATATGTAATATTTTATTTTATTGGGTAACTACTGTAAACATGATTAAAAAAAGTTGCTATGTTTCTTAATATTGTAGAATGTTCCATATGCTGGTGAAATACAAAGTCTAGTGTAACTGGTAAGGACTGGTTATACTTTTTTGAACTGTGCACTAGGACACCACACTCATTCAAATTCTGTGTAGGTCTACCTGAGTCGGTGGGGTGCTGAAGGCATTTGAGAATGGAATTCATCCTGCTGATATATTCCACATGGCTACCATAGCAACAGGCTCTGAACCAGTTCAGTTCCCCTCCTCATCAAAGCTCTCTCTCTCTCTCTCTCTCTCTCTCTCTCTCTCTCTCAAGTTTTAACACTGTTACTCTGGCCAATGGGCCCCCTCTAGCCATGGTCCCTGTAGCCACTAATAGATCACACTCTAATGTATACTGGTCCTCTTAGTTAATCTTAAAAGTGCCTTCTTTTCTGCAGGGATTGAAGCCGGCATTTGCCTGCTGGATGGACCTTCTGATCCCACAGTAAGATGCCATTTGGGAACAGATGCAAAAATAGAGATTCATTTGGAGCTGCACATATTTTCTTCTAGACATCAATCATTTCGAGGTTCAAGAGGTCAATAAGGGGTAATGAAATACTGTAAATCCATTCAGCAACAAAGAGATTAAAAGGTCAAAGGTCACTAATAAACAGGCTGCTGTACATGTTTCAGTCACTGTGTGAAGTTGACAGTGTTTATCCTTTTCCTCTATTGGCACCCATCTCCTTTTTTTCCTGCCGCCTTTGTTATCCCCACGTAGTGCTGTTTCTATCAGGAGCCAATGCACCAGAACGCTTTATTACAAGTGAAAATGTCAGAGAGAGGAGAGTTTATGAGGCAGAGGAAAATGAACATTGGAGGACAAAGAGTAAACGAGCCTCGACAGCCAGTAACACTCCACATGCTCTCAGTGTGTACAGTATATTGTGTGTATGTGTACACGTTTTGGCGACTTTTTTGGGGTTTGCATACAAGTCTTGATGGTAAATAAGAATAAAAGCATGGCAAATAGAAACAGATCTCTCTCTCTCTCTCTCTCTCTCTCTCTCTCTCTCTCTCCTTTGCTTTAGTCTTATCAGTGATATGCAAGGCACACACCACCATGGCAAAATGTCTCTTGCTTTCATACCATTCACTTCATTAACTCTCGTTCAGTCTTTCATCCTGACCTGTAAGCTACAGATTAAAGCCTCTGAGAAAGAAACTGATGTTCATATTCTGGATTTACTTCATTTAGGTTCTTATTACAGCGCTCCGTCGCACCTCAGTGCTTTTAATATTTCCAAAGATTCACCATGTTGGATTTGCTCTAATCTGTGGCCATTTTTTATAATTTTTATGTTTATGTGTACAGACTCTGTACAAGTCTTTGTTTTTGGCACAAAGGTGCAAAAAGGGAAGGTTAAACATCAAATACAATACTCTTTGCATTGATAAGTGATCCGATAAGTAAAGGGGAACTACCATCAATAGAGGCACAGGCAGTAGGTTGCCCTGCATATCAGATAAGAACAAAAGGGACTCTAGTTTCTAAGTAAGCTATATATTTGTCACTAATAGATATGATGATGACATACACACACAAAATACATAAAGGGAATCTGAAATAATATAGACATGAACACATTGTACACACAAACAGCGTGTCAACATGTACTATGTGTTATCTCGCTGACACAGCTGTCTCTGAGCTACAGTATCCCCCCTCAGCAGTTAGAACATTAAATAACCAGCACCAGGAGGAGAGGTTGGACTGACCCCTGCACAACTTAATTTTGTAATTGTTCTTTTGTAAAATCTGTCTGTGTAGATGATCTTTGTTTTGTCCCAGATATGGCTTCCAAAAGCATATACAGTTCAAGATACAGCCTAATAAAAATGTGATTCATTAATTTAACATGATTCACCATGCTGCACAAGTGTGTGTATTTATGTGCCTCTTTATGATTCTTTGTATAAAAAGATGCCTACCACAGCTCACACACGCCAGAGAGGACAGCCGAGGGAGTGAGAAAGATTGGAGGCATAGATCATCTGGCTTTTTCCTACTGCTGATAGCCAAGGGAGAGCAGAGACGGCAGAGTGAATCATTGAGAGAGAAAGTGTGAAGTGAGCGAAGCAGTAAAAAAGGAAAAGGAGAGGAAAAGGAAACAGAGGAACGTGTACCCGGGGGAGGAGTGTGATGTAAATCTCTGTCCTCTCCTCCCCTCGGGGCTTTGCCTCCCGAGGGACCAACGAGTCTTTGAATTATATTTGTGCCTGATCTGGCAACCTGAAACTTAAAGTGTAAAGTGCAGGTTAACCACAACAACCAATTAATATGTAAATAAAGTGCTCAATATGTATGTATTTAAACATTTCTGTCTTAAAATGCGTTAAAATAACATTTATTGGGGTTTCTTCAAAGGTAGCATGTTTTTTACAGTAACTGGGAGATGACGTCATAAGAGGGAGTAGCAACCCATAGCAGGTACATAGACAGGCCAACAACGGGACAATTTTATCCATTTTCGCCATCTTATTCATCACTAAATTCACTTCTGAGAATGTTTTAGGCGAGAAATTAACTGTTTAGATTTCAAATATAGGCAGTCTTCCTAAAACGGTTGCTGAATTGACAATTTGCTTCAAAGTTTTTGAAGTTGAGAAGCTCCATAAAGTAAAGCGACAACCAGCAGCGCCTGCCCCGGCCGCTCGTCGCTCGGACAGTCTCGCTCGGACACACTGCTGTAAACCGGAGGTCTCTCAGACCGGTCTCGTTTATTTCGCCGTTGACGGATCGTTTGTTTAAATATCACAACACATGTCCATCATAACATTAACGAACCTGTGGTCTTTTCGGAGTTAAACTCAACAAGCACCTGACAACCTCGCTGGCCAGCCGTCTTTCACACACACATGGCCACACACACACACACACACACACACACACACACACACACACACACACACACACACACACACACAGGCAGAGGAGAGAGTGGGTCACAGAGGCAGCAGTAAAATCAGCCCACTTTGTATCCACAAACCTCACCCAGGCACCAATCAGCCGTTTGTCCTAGTGGACCCTCTGCCCTGTTTCTGATGTACTCGTACATCCCGCAAAAAAAAACAATAGTTAACCATTTTGCTAGGTCTCCAATATAACTGCTAGCCTACTAGCCGTTAGACTAGCTAACGGTAACTCTAGTCTTGGAGTCCCTCTTATGACGTCACACCCCGCCTAGTGGAAGGGAGGAAGAGTGCTTAAAACCACTGTAAAAAATACCAACTTTTCATATTATATTCAGCATTTTGTTATAAAAAGCCATACAAAACAATGGTGGGCGGCTCTAATCGTTATGTTTAATAAACACATTGCTTAACTTCATGAAAAATGTAACCTGCAATTTACACTTTAAGTCTGCCAAGAGAAGTGGGACCTGATGCAAGCGTCGGCATGCATTAAAGTACGTTATGTTCCGGTAAAGTAATGCACATCGTGGATATGTGTGCATGTGTGTGACACAGTGAGTGTTGTGTCATTAATCTGGGTGTAATCACTACATCTGTGTCCCTGTGTGGGTTGCTCTCTCCTCTAATCCATCTCTTTATCCCTGCATCATTCTTATTACATCACTCTGACCTCTACACTGTGGCAGCCCCAACAGCTGGCCAAGGCCTGTAAAACAACACACGTGCAGTCAATCAACACACCATATTGACTCTATAGAAATCAGAAAGTGTATCATAAAAAAGCTATACCACAATACACATAGGATACTGCTGGTTTCACTATAGGATCACTTACAAAAGCTTGACTGTACGTATATGAAATAGGAGTGCTGGATGCAGTGGAGTAGCAGGAACTACTCTATACTGTAGCTAAAGCTGAATATCCCAAAAGATTTTTAGAGCTGAAGAAATGACTGTATTGGAAATACACTGAAGGCAATCCGGAATGAGTTGGGTGTTGACTGAGCTGCTCTGCTCGTCTAATCAATATACCTGGCCAGATGTTATCTCTCTTTCTCTCTCTATCTCTCTCTCTCTCTCTTTCTCTCTTTCTCTCTTTGTCTATTATTTTTTCAATAAACATAACTAACCATGAGAAAGCGAAAAAAAACTGTCTGTCCTCAAAAAGGTCAATCTTTATGAAATAAATCAACAAATCCCAAATTGATTTAAAAGTAATAACTGCATTAAATGAGTTAAATTTACCGTACCACAAAAAATTATTTTCTTTGATTTTCCTCTATTCCCTGAATCATTCTTTCTGCTGAATGAGCAGGGCCACTCAAAGCTGCCTTAAGAGACACTGCTTAAGGCTGCAAGGTTCCAACAGATGTTGCTTCCACATAAAAAGTAAGGATTTATATGAGTGATCTCATTAAAAGTATTAAGCAGATTGTTCACCCTGTGTGACATTTTCAGAAACATTCTTCAAAGCATCTTGTCGTACACTTAAACTTTGTAAGTGATTAAATTAGATTTGTCTCAAATGGAAAACATCATTGATTAACACTCAGCCTTACTTTTGCCACCCAGTAGAAACGACTGTCGAATGTAATCTAATTGTGCAAATTTGCCTCAACAGTCCATACAAAAACTTCATCTAATATTTTTCTTAGATTTTCTTTTATTAATTTCTCACACTTTCCCTCAAACAAAGAAGTTGTATTTGCAGCACCAGTCGGAGCTGACAGCATTTCGTGATAACATGAAACAAGTCAGCTATGAAATTAAATCCCCCAATGGAATAGTGCTATTACAAAGCCACTATACTGTGTATCTTTATCTGTGGGTGAAATAAACAGACTTTCAGTGGGGCTGCCTGTTTTTCCATACCTGAAGAAAATTATGAATTATGTCTCAGTATCTGTAAAGGAGGTTATGTTTTCTGTGTTCTTTCAGTATTAAAATACGATACTTTGATATTAGTTTTGAGGGAATTCTAATCTAATCCAATCTAAAATTATAATTTTAGAACAAATTTAAATTTAGAATTTAAGCTATAGTGTGTTTGTTACACTTAGGCACAACTGTTGACTCTATTGTTATTGTACAAGATTATGCAACATACAGTAAGCATCATCATCATTATCATCATTAATGTTATTCACATTTCTGCTTTTCATTGCAATACCATGCATTTTAGGCTGCCTGTTTATCTGTTCCACCATTGCGCTTCAGCACAAGTTTCCATTTTTGGCTATGAAGTTCTAGACATGAATAATTTATAGGTTCACATTTGAGTCACATCCGTTTCAAGTCACATACATTTTATTCTCCTGTCATTTACAAATGCATGCATTAGATGGAAGTGGATCATGTCACAGTGCTGAATACAAACCGCCACTGTAAACAAGTAAGTATAAATAAGACGGTATAGGCCAGGCAGAAGCAGAGTAAATGCAAACATTAGTTCTCCCCTAGACATAGGTCAGTGAATCCAACTCTTATACCTTACATCAATCTTGGCTTTATTAGTTAATGTTTATCACTACTACTTTGATAGACAAACATGGCATGCACATTAGGGTGAGGTATTATACAAACAGCTGCAAGATACTCTGGATGCGCATGAGCACAAAGTTTTGAGTGGGAATTGACTTTTTACTCACAATCTGGCGAACTAGCCAGCTTGCATTCAAGTAGGAGATTTGCTGAATTCAGGTGTAGGTGTTCGGCAGTTACACTTGAAGCTGAGCTCCATAAATGTGAAAAATGGTCCGCATAATGGAGTGTTCAAACATTTTATGGGGCATTTTTTCCAGTGAATATATCAGGAACCAATAACACAGCAATGTGTGCACATAAGAGCAGCAGGCAGCTGGGAGCCTGTGTGGTTGCTGGTGAATATTTGATGAGAGAATGGATCCTCTCCCTGGGCAGGTTGAGTACAGTGTGCACACTCAATCGCACACACGAGCACACACACACACACACACACACACACACACACACACACACACACACACACACACACACACACACACATACAGGCATACACATATGTACACACACACACACACACACACACACACACACACACACACACACACCCCAGTTGGTACAATTTATCTGCTTCTACAGTCTTCCACAGCAGGTGCCAGAGAAGGTGATATTAGAGTACACTGCATAACTGCCGATGAAAAGCACACCAGAAAGTGATGCCTCTTATTCTCCAGGATCTCCATTTTACAAATCATTGAGACACACACTTACACACACATGCAAGGTCGTTTTCTCTTTTTCACCAGTAGCTTTCAAGTGGCAAGAGAGGAATACTAAAAGAGTGGGTTGAAGACAAGTTGGCCTAGAAAGAGCATGAGTGCAATTGTAAGAATGAAACAATTATACACTGTACCGTTTGAGAGAAATAGGTAAAAGATCAAAGATACCAATATGTCCAGGTAAGATGTCTGAGGTTATGTACACAGCTATAAAAAAAGGGAAAAACACTATATCTTTACAATAGTAAAACTGTGTTCTTACTGTTTTTCAGAAAGTAATGGAGGTGAAAGCAATAGAAACACCACATTCATTAGTATTTAGAGATAATGCAGACATCCAATGTGATGAAGAAAACTTGCCACATGATGCTGGAGAGAGGCAGGATTAGTCAAACTATTCTTTGGTACTGTTATGTAGATACCTTTAGTTTTTTTCCCCAGTAATTCCATAAATTACTAGAGACAAAATACTTTATTGAAGAAGACTGCTGATTTTCATTCCTTCTTTTTTACATTATGTAAAAATTGGTATGCTATACAATCTATATTTTTTCCTTAAATAAACTATTGATTGAAATTGTTCAAACTGTAAAGATGAAAAAGTTTGTAATTTCTGTATTGGTGTTTGACGCTAGTGTTTTTACTCTCAGTGTGTTCTGAGTGACAGTGTGTGTTATCTCAGTGAGGCTTGTGCATAGTGTTTGGCAGCACTGAGCCTGTTTTGCAGCTGATGTGAACTGGAACTAGAGTTTGGTCCACATGAACTGCTGCTGTGCAGACTGTAGTTAGAGTTTTGCACATGTGACTCCAGTTGTGCCCACTGTCATTTAGCAATCGGAAAAAACTGTAACTTTGCCACTATTTGTAGAATTCTACACTTAGAGGATTATACCAGTATTTCTGAATGTTTGAGTCCATTCATTAAAAACCTTTTAGAGGTTTGATTGTTTTGTTTTTCAGTTTTTTTTCTGCAGTGCTGACTTTTCAAATAGATTTATATATATATATATATATATACTTATATACTTATAACTGCATTAGCATAGTTTAGCATAGAGAGGGTAACACAAAAACACAAAACAATAAAAAATGGTGCTCATTTTAATGGACTAAAGCAAGTTTCAAGCCTCTGCAGTTGTTTTTTTTATATTTTGTGTTATGAATAAAAAGCAGCCTATAATACAAATCAAAAATCTAAAACATTAAAGTTGACATTAAAAAAGGGGTTAGCAGTAATGTAAAGTATGTGTGATTTGAACTGTAAATGCTAAAGGGTAAATAGACTTGGGAGGTGCGAACACTCAAACACTTCAGATATGATGAAAAGCCTAAACAAACTGGTTCATACAGTACATCTTACCTGTTAAGTGCACTCCTGTAAACCTTTATGCACTATGGGTACTGTACCTGCCTGTTACTGAGCAAGGTTCACCTCTGACACTGTACACTGGAGGCAGGAGTCCTCTGGTAGTCTAAAACCCCATCTTCTTTTACACCTCTTCAATTATATACAGCCTGCTGTCTAGACCTTATCACAGCACCTCAACTAACATTCTGAAGTTCATCTTCCTGTCGAACAGCCAACAACACCATTCACCAAACAGCAATACACCTCGGACTGCATACCGACAACCATTATGGTTTTATCTATTCAGTGTTAGGGTGGAAACGTTTTCTGTCACATGAGTATTTCAGAGGCTTGTCCACTCTGCCATTATAAGTGGAGAGCATTGCTGAGAGCAGAATGCAGATGTGTGCACTTCCAATAACCTTAGTATTAGAGATTACTAATGGCAAGATATGTCTGATGGAAGAGAGACTTTTAACTTCAGGATATTGCCAGTTCCAATAAATGCTTACATGAGCACTGACGCATCTGCAGCTCTGCCACATTTCCCTCCCTTTACATTAGCATTGTTGAGACTCCTTCCCCACTCCATTCCTGTCCTCACATCTGCCAATGACATTTCCTTCTTATCTTTATGGCATTTATCAATTTAGTGTCCTCATTTCCATTATCAAATGTATTTTTGTCCCTTACCCTCTTATTTACACTCTCATTTTTGTTCTCACCCAACCTTCTCTCTTTTGCCAATCTGACTCTGATCAGCAGTGATTTCCTGCTCACTGATTTGTAGGATTTAGGGGCGTGAACTGTGTTATCCGTAGAATTCTCCTATGACATGGCAGCCAAGGGAGGGGCTGGTGGAAAAAGCGAGATAAGAATAGGGGAAGAGGCGATAAGGGTTTACTGATGCCTTGTGGACACTGCTCCTTTAAGAGTATTTTTAGTATGGGAGATAGCTGTGGTCACTCATCAGGAAAAAAGACTGGGTGGCTTTAAAGACATGGGCAGTGTTCTGGCGTGATGCAGAGTAAGAGAGGGAGAATGCACAGCACAAACCATGCTCCCTAGGGACACACAGCAGACTGCCAAGGCTTGGTAACTCTACCTGCGTATCATGCCCATTTTAATGCAATCAAGTTATCAGTCAATAACATTAGTGGAACATTTATAATGTGTGACAAAGTACTGGCTTCAATCAGTCTGTGAATAACATATATATATATATATATATATATATATATATATATATATATATATATATATATATATTTAATACAGTATATAGTATTACTATATTTAAAAAATGCATGTGTATTATCAACTTCATTTTTCATTGTTTTATATATATATATATATATATATATATATATATATATATATATATATATATATATATATATATATATATATATATTATATATTAAAAAAAAAAAATAATGTGTATTAATATTAATATATTGGCTTTATACATTTCTAATTAATATGATGCAAACAATATGCTAGCTCACATAATACAAATGACAGTACACTTAGTCCTAAATGTCACACTTTAAAACCAATTCATCAACTGTCCACTTTATTTTTCCATTTGTCATTTTGGTGCATTCCACCAGTCTTATGGTTCCATCTAGAGAGTAGTGTTGTGAGTGCATATTTCCCCCTCCTTGGGGCATATACAGTATGTAAATTTAATGACACTGGCAAAGTGTGTGCGATCAGGTTACTGTATAGATTACATGGTGACCCTGCCAAACACACAGGCACAGAGGCCTAAAGACCTAGAGAGGACAGCAATACACCTCCATGCAGGTTACTGCTCCACACCGCTCCGGCTCTGCCCCAGAGAAAACCATGCCGGGGAAAAACTGCTTTGCCTTCCTCAAGGGTCAACGTCAGAGGTGTGTCTTTTTTGCAAACTAGTTCCTTGACTAAAACACTTTTTCAGGAATTTGTAAGTGATTGGTTATTGTTGTTGTTGTATAAGTTGCAGTCTCATCCATGAGAATTACAGCTGAGGGAGTTAGAAACAGCTAGGCAGCATTATGCTCCAGTGTGTCGGCTTAATTAAAATGAGAGCGAGATAAGTACAGCTTCTGAGCTCTGTTTGTTTGAGTGTGTTTGTGTATGAGAGAGCCACATAGAGGAAGAGAGGGAGAGAGAAAGATAAGTGTGTGTGTGTGTGTGGGTGCTGGGAACAGGCTCGATTGTGCAGAGGAGAATACAAATGCTCTTTAAATGTGATGTCTTTCTAATGGTGTATGCGTTAGTGAACAGGGAGGTAATGCTGCAAGGGGAGAACCACAGAGGCATCTGGTCAACTGTCAGATGGGACATGCCCTCATGTCTATATTAACGACTTGGAAAATGGAATTCAGGGAGAAGTACATCATTGGTTAGCATTAACGGACTCTGGGGTTTTCCCATGCACGACAGCTATGTGGCTTAATGGTATGCACTGCTGCCTCTTGGATTCAAAGCTATGTGCGTTACTTCCCACAGTTAAAAGACTGCAGCTAGGTGCAGCACAAATTAAACTACTACAAGGCAATGTGAATGTATTTGTCTGTATGGGCTGTGTGATGGACTGGGGACCTGTCCAGGATGTACCCCACCTCTCTCTCTATATATATATATGCTTCAGACACCTGAACCTTAAACAGGATAGATCTCTACTCATGGAGATCAGCTTTCAATTTCAGCCATGCATATGTACTGGAGTTAATGTGTGCTTCATTTAAATGTTAACTGAAACACACACGATTTTAGGCAAGCTTAAAGGCCTTTCATTTAACAGGTTACACTATATCCTAGCACTCCTCATCGTTAATATTCATTCTTTATATCAAATGCTAGCCGTCCCTTTTCTATATGTTGATGCCAAATGTGTGACTGTATACCATAACATATTACTACATGCTTCTGGTAAATTAAAGTAGGCTTTGTGTGATTGTAAGTTAGCAGTCCTAATGGATATTAGAACTGCTAAATCACACCACAGAGGAGAAAGAGTCGCTAATGCTAATCATCTCTTGTCTGTTTCCTTGGGGAATCTGCTTGAATGGAAAGGAATTGGGAAAAAAATGATATTAAAAAGGGGCTTTGATGGTAATTTTATATCAGTCCCTCATGTGAATTGACTTACTAAACACGTAAAGCCAGACAAAAGAAACCCACAGGTGAAACATGTTTTAATATTCTACCTTTTCAAATAGTTTCCCATGAGCAGCTTGAATTCTTTTCACTCATGCAATTCATTTTGGGGTTCTCCTAGCGATTCTGTTAAAGTCTATGATGCTTCAGCTGTGTGAGCACGGGATTTAAGTCTGGTCTGGCGTTATCAGAAAGTGCGTGGGAGAGAAAAGCATGGTGACAGAGGAGATTGTCGTTATTGCATTAAAACTGACAAGCGGGGAGAGATCAAAAGAAAAGAACATGATGGTGCCGCATCTGGTGATTGCCTGCTGTCTTACAGTCTTACATAATATTGTTGACTGACAAACACAACTCACTTGTGGAACAGCATGAAAGCAGTTTAACAATATCAAAAACATTTTTATACAGCGGTTTGTTTACTGTCATGTGTTTAAAAAAAAGAACCGGCAGTTGCATATTTTTCTCAGAATTTATAGATGCCCATGGCTTGGAGAAAACATACAGTTACATCTCCCACCAGATAAAGAGTAGCAGCATCTAAGAACTGTACTGTAGGCCTGCATTGACATCAGTTCTATTCTGATACTCGACCGAAACAGGAAGAGGGTCATCACTTATTATGTCCACCAAAAACATTTCCAAGTAACAGATTGTGTGGATGAGATAGATATAAGCAGTCTAAGATTATTAAAAGGATTTCCGGACCATGTACGAGCCCACTGCAAAGCCTATATCCCCAGATGGAGATTGTGCTGATGAATGTATCCTGTGTGTGTGTGTGTGTGTGTGTGTGTGTGTGTGTGTGTGTGTGTGTGTGTGTGTGTGTGTGTATGTCTGCAATGAAGCCAAATCTGGCACTTTCCAAAGAGAGACCGAGTCTGCCTCTCACACATCACGCATGACGTAACTCTTCCACACGCCCACACACCACTTGCTCTCCCACACTTCTCACTCATGCTTACCACGTACTGAATAGGAATTCATCAACTGTATGTTGTGTGTAGATTTGCATGTGACTGTGGGGGTGGGTGGGGGGTGCATTGTTTCTGTTCAAACATTCTAGATAAATCCCTTCCTTTGTTGGTAACTAATCATTGCTGGTGAAATATCTTTCTTATGGCAGAAGGTGGATCTGTGGAGGTGAGAATCATTTTCCCTATTTTGTGGTGAATTGTCCTCTTGCTATTATCAGGTTTTCTAAACTGCCAGTTTGTAATCTGTCAACCAATTCACAGGAAGTGTATATAAGTATATTGTGCTGTTCATATTGTATGAGTTTTCTTAACCGAATTTCGTTTTCGAGTTGTGTTAAGATACTAATGTTTTTCAAGGATCGTGGTCAGTTCATGGTTGGATAGAAGTCTCAGCATGTCTAATCATCTGGCCTTGAGCTGGAAGAAGAAAAGAAGAAAGCCAGCTAGTTTGTTATCACTCTGACAGCGGCACAGGATAAGATTGCCCAGATTGTCTCTTCACATCACATCTGCTTTGAAGAAAAACTCTTGTGGGACGTATGCCAGAATAAGAAAGCCAGGACTGAAGAGGTGCTTTGTGCCAGTGGGTGTTCACTTCCTATTACCTACATCTCCATTACGTATTCTATAAACTAAATTGCAACCAACAGCAAAAAGCATTAATTCAGGCCCATGAGGAAATGTCTAGACGGTGTATGCACAGTGGAAGAATTGCTGCATACTTAAGAAATGCATCTAGTCCAGAATGCATTTGTTTTTTGCCTTTTGCTTCACAAATGTATTGACTGATGTCTGAAACTGGAAGCTGTGTAGATTATATCCAGCATAGTGTGCCTAGTGTAGCAGGTCTGGAGGCAAGTCTAAATGGATAGAGCAATTAGGTTTGCAAAACTGGCAAAGACAAAGAAATATGAAAAGGCAATTTTAATGACAGTTTTGAGATGTATTGATTTCTGCTGAAATGGGTTGTGCTCGTATTTAGACAGGTTTGATGGATGGATGATGTTTAAGATATGCAAGCTGGAGATATATGATCTATCAGTGTCTGGATGACAACATTTCTTGTTGGATCATATCAGGTATAGACAAAATGTTTTCATAAAAAGGGGACCCATGGTCAGCTCATTTTGAGAGATGACCTGGCATGCAACTGTACCCACACATGAATACATGGATCTATGTATTTGGAAATATTTTTTATTTGGAGGTGTCTACGATCAATCGGTAGATGGAATATACTTTTCCTAGTGCTATGTGTTAATTTATTTCCAGAAAAAAACAGAAAAAGAAAGTAAGCATCATAATAGATGATGGTGTTTTAAAACCATTATATGCATATAGTAAATACAGAAATACTCATGCGAAATAGAATTCAAAGCAAACTGAATACGTCAGAAATCGCATGGTCCAGTGACATTTCAAATAAGTCAACGGCCGCTGATAAAATACATATCTCGCAGGCGGGTAAATCCTAAGGTCTTCGACGCTGATCACACGTCAATCCGGGGAAATAAATCGCCTCGTCCCCTTTAATTTCAATTTCCGTGCGTGATATATATTGTGATCACCTGTCAGATGCGGCGCCTGCGCACTGGGGTGGGAGGCGGAGTGGATGCTGATCGCTCTCTATGCCCTGTGCCCTCCATCCCTCGGCGATCAGACAGACGCGGACAGGGGATATCCGAGGAGCTTTGAGCGAGGATGGGGACACAGATCTGCTGTTGATGAAGGTACAATTTGCTTCGCTTTCACTGGAATAGCGCGCTTCAGTGTTTGACATTGTGACCGTGGAGGGTGAAGGATGCTCGGCTACAGGAAGGGAGGAGATGAGTAGGGGGGGACACGGACCGGAGAACAGATGGTATTTCGGGAAATGCCACCGATGACATGGCTTTTGGTGGGTTTCCTAGCTTATTCATTCTGGTTTCAAATCATTGTGTATTGTACAACAATTAGTCTGTTCCGATATTTGAAGATAATCCTTTTCAAGGGCAAACAAATAGGTGATAATGTGTTTTTTGTTTTGTTTTTTTAAATCTGCGCTCACCCGTGTGCACGGAGCTGTCATCACCTCATACCCTCTGCGGACTACATGTTATCGGGTTTAGAGTGGTCGGGCGTAATGCATGCTGCTTTTTCATTACGGTAAAACGCTGTGGACACATCCACTAAACCGCCTCTGGGTGAACCATACTGCCACTGGGCTAAGCGTAGTACACATTAAATATATATAAATATATATACATGTGAATAATTGCTTTTGCTTTTTGTAAGGAAAGTATCAGTATTCACTTCCCATGCATTATTTGACTGCCCCCTACCCGGATGTGCCTGCAGTTTCTCCAGAGAGAGCTCTAGATTTCCTGTGTTTATTCGTCTTGCTGGTGTAAAACATGCCCTGCATGATATTTCTCACTGCCCGACACTCTGTGCTATTGTGGTGATGAATGACATGAAATACCGAGGATGCGAGTAGCGGAGAAAGTCGAATTCCATGACGGTGGAAGACAAATTGCAACCTGTGAGTCCACCTTGAATGATTATTTGAATTTGGTTTGTAGTAGTACGGTCTATTGAGAGCGATATCCGCCTCCTGTATTGCACATTGGTCTGTATTGTATTGCCGGCTTGAAAGGGATCTCTGAGGTTTCTGACCCTGTCCATGGTCCTGAAAGCAACAGTCGGAGCGGAGTTACCGTAATCAAAGTGAGGCTGAATCATTGATGGCTTTCTTTGTATAGAGGCGACAATTGCTTTGAAAATAATAATCAGCCGGGATGGAAGTCAGTTTTATTTATCCAGCACTGTGGTGTATTACAGACGCGGTTTCTTCACATTTACAGTGTATTCAAATGTAAATTCTTCTCTTATGAAATGTGCAGATTATGGATTTAGATAAAGATGAGTAAACCAAATGATATTATGTAATTCACTGATGCTCTCCTGAGTGGAGTTATTAGAGACTACAATTATGTCCCAACATGTATAAACAGGATCAAAAACCCACCTTAGACATTGAATTGGTGGATGAGTGATATTATTTCTCTTCTGCATCCATTATACTTTAGTACGCTTTTGCAGCAGGTTTTTATTTTGTTTACCAGCATTGGCTCAGACAGTACTGCACATGTGGTTCACAAATTTGCTTGCTCTCTTTTACTATCCCTCCCTCTTGTCTTGTTCCCTGTCATCTTACACTTCCTCTTTGTCTGTTTCTCATGCATTTAGGAAGTCTGATGTAGATGGTGAGCCAGAGGAGAGCCCAGGGAGCAGCAGCAGCAGCAGTGGGGCTGTAGATGCCCTCTCCACAGCTCCGTCCCCAGCCCCCCCCCAGGCCTCTGCCGGAGAGCCAGGACAGAGAGGAGACAGCTCTTGCTCTGACTCCGACAGTCCTGTAGATACCAGCTCCTGTGAGGAGGAGGAGGAGGAGGAAGAGGAGGAGGAGGAGGAGGAAGACGCAAATATGTTTTCCTCTAAATTCCTTAGCGGGGCCAACCCCCTCAATGCTGTGTCCTCTGCTGTGAATAAGTTTGGTTTATTTGGAGATGATGGGGAGGGGGACAAGAATAAGAAAGCACCTTCCCAGCAGGGGACACCATCTGGAGGACAGCAGCCAGGAGCTGGTCCTGACAAAGGCCCTCAACAACCGCATGGACCCCAAAAATCAGCCCAGGGCCCACCTATGCAAAAGGGCCAGCCTCTTCCTAAACAAGGATCACCACAGCTGCATGGGAATGGACAGGCTGGACCCCCAAACAAGCCCGGTGGGCAACAAGCTGCTCCAAAGATAGGGACACAGCCTGAAGACCAGCTTAAAGGACAGCCACAAAAAAATCAACCTAAGGACCCACCACAGCAAGGTTCACCTAAGCCTGGAGCTCAACAACATATTGTGACTAAGAGTGGAGCTCAACCAGGATCTCCAAAAGCATCAACACAACAGGTTCCACCTAAGACAGGGATGCAACAAGGGCCTGCTAAGACTGGTGCACAGCAACAACAACCTGCAAAGACTGGGGTGCAAGAGTCCACAAAGGTTGGGTCACAAAAGACTGGCTCACAGCAAGGGTCACCGAAAGTAGGACAACAACAGGGCTCACCTAAACTTTCACAGCAAGAAGGTTACCCTAAAGTGGCACAGCAACAACAGGGCTCATCTAAGGCGGGACAACAACAACAAGGCTTCAGGACTACACCCCAGCAGCAGTCCTCTGATAAACCTGGGCCTCAGCAACAAGGCCCTAAGGGACCTGGTACACCTGGCATGTCCCGGGCAGCGTCTTCATCACCGGGACCAACCAAAGCCGGATCTCAGTCAAAAGCAGTAGCTAAGTCCTTTTGCCCAGTGTGTAAGACAACAGAGCTTAATATGCACACGAAGGAACCACCTAATCATAAAACCTGTACACAGTGTAAAACTGAAGTGTGCAGCATGTGTGGCTTCAGCCCTCCAGACTCTGATGTAAGTAGTGGCTTAATACTTTGCTTATGTATCATATATTTTATATTTTCACTAAATGCGCTAAATGTGCATGTACTTAATGTCTGTAAGTTATATATTTCAGTAAATATCTTTTGCTATTAATATGGTTCTCTTCGATTGACAATTGGAAATTAGAAAAGGATTTTGCTATACAGTGCAGTCATAGTAGTGCAGTCTTTATTGATTCAATTCAATTCAGTTTTATTTTATTTTCATTGACACAATGTATAGGCACATGTGTTTGATGAAGTTTATTCAACATGATCTTTACTGCATATATGATTTAGACTTACAATTATGCACTGCCCCATATCTTCATATAGTACTAATTATTATACAAAAAAGCATGTTGTTGAAGTTATTCAATGTTATAAGGTATAACATTAATTTGTAATGCCGCTTCACAATTATTGTGAACTGTATGTTTTTTCCTGTACATTGTGTGCATAAATGTGTTAACGTTGTTAAAATGTATGTATCTTTTTTATTTTTTTGTATAGGGGCGTGAGTGGCTCTGTCTTACCTGTCAGATACAGAGAGCTCAAGGAGCTTCTGAACCACCAGGACCTTCCATGAAAAAGCCAACACCCAACAAAGTTTCTGCTGCTCAAAACCAGACACTATCTCCTGCTGCACCTGTCAAAAAAGAGATGTCATCACCAGGTTCACCTCAGAAATTGCAGTCTACATCAGAAAAAGTGCCATCCAAGGGTGAAGCTGCCAAAGTACCAGAAAGTCAAAAACAGGTCAGCCCAGCTTCTGTTAAGAAAATGACTCCTGAGACCCAGAGAACATCAGGGTCTCAAAAACCAGACCAGACTAGTCAAACTGGACGCAAGCAAAGCAGTGCCCAGCAGGAGTCAGGAGGTTTATTTGGCTTTGGTGGTTCTAAAACTGAAGCTGCAAAGCCTGGAGGGATGTTTGGGTTTGGTTCCTCCATTTTTAGTTCTGCATCTACCTTGATAGCCTCAGCTGTTCAAGATGAACCTAAAACCACACCACCAGTTTCTCCCAAGATGCAGTCTACAAAGGAGACCAAACCAGCTACTGTCCAAAAGTCAGTGCAAGACAAGAAACAAGAGCAACCCCAGCAGGCAAAGGCTCATCCAGTACAGGTCAAAGTGGAAAAAGAGACTCAAAAGGCAGAAACAGCAGCTGCCTCCCACAATGTTCCTAAAGGAGGTCAATCCACTTGTCCACTCTGTAAGGTGGTGCTCAATATGGGCTCGAAGGATCCTCCCAACTACAATACCTGCACTGGATGCAAAAGCACTGTCTGCAACCAATGTGGATTTAACCCAATGCCAAATGTCAGTAAGGTAAGACACAGCTATTAGGTTCAGTTTTGATGGTCAGAGTGGGTGCTTAAGTAGTTTTTATTTTATTGTTCGGAGGGTTATTCCCAAATGGTGTAACTCATTTAAATAAATGAATGACATGACAGTGTTCTTTTTTAAGTTACAGAGTTCAAGAGCAGTTTATGACAGTGGCATGCTTTAGATATGATTATTTTCTCATGAAATTGTATGAACAATAAGTTACACCAAACTGATACAAACTGAATCCAAACTGGAGTGTTTTTTATCTTTGTTTTTTTCTGGGCAGACCTGTGAATGCTGTCAATGTCCAATCCTCTGACTAAAGTTGCAAAGCTATGAAGCAATTTTCATTCTATATCCTACTTACAGGGCCTCTCTAAACAGTGAGACAGCTTTGGTTCAGACCCTTTGGCCAGACTTGGCATACGAGGGCTACACTCTCATACAAAAGCAAATCCACATGACTCTGGTGTCTTTCCCTTTAGTCTTACAGCTCTTCAATGTAAAAAAAAAAGATAATAATGAAGTTTTTGGAGGCTAACAACGTTACCAGTAATGCACGGTTACATATAGAATTTAAAGAGAATTGCTGAATGATTCTTCAGCTTTTTGTTGACTGTGTTGAATACTGTTTCTGGTTTTTAGAAAAATAAATGCCTTACTTTAAAGGTTGTATGCGGAAATGCACACACCCACACACACACACGCACACACACACACACCTCATGGGGATTGTCTTGTAGGGAATACCACATACAAGGTAAATGGACATGCCATACTGAAGCACACATGACTTGACACTTGACTCTGTAATTCAATGTGCAATAAGTAGGCTACATTGACAAGGACAGCCCAAGGCTTGTGATCTTGTGATGCTGCTTACTGTAAACGTATAGCTAAAACACTGGTGAACCAAGATCAGGATGGAGAGATCATTCTGTGCATTTTGCAAGCACTCTGTTAAAGTGGATGTTTTAACATGTATAGTCTAAACCACTGAAACATTGACAGTACTGTCACTTGGCTTACTTGTTTAAACACATTTAATTAAATACACACATCTGATATGCAATTTTCTTAAATACTGTGGTAAATAGTGAATGTTACCAAAAGCACCAACAACAAGGACTAAGCTAGGTTGTGTCTTTCTCACATCATGAAGCTTAACAAGATTACATATGCCTCATCAGTCCCAATATTTGAAGCAACCCAATTCTGTCTCATCTAAATTGCTGTAGCCATATACAGAGTCTGCTCACTGTATTCCATGATTATTTGTGTGTTGTGTGTGTGTGTGTGTGTGTGTGTGTGTGTGTGTGTGTGTGTGTGTGTGTGTGTGTGTGTGTGTTTTCTGTTCAGAATAGGAAACCTCAACTCCTAGCTTCTTTATTTTATTATTAATTTAGAGCTTTCATTCTTATTTGTTATCATTCAAACATATGCATGTATAATTTGTTTATTTGTTGTGTTTTTAAGGGAAAGGAGTGGCTTTGTCTAAACTGCCAGGTGAAACGAGCTGCCGGCGAAATTGAACCCCAAAAAGACACATCTTTGGTCAATTCCTCATTTAAAAAAACTACTCCAGCACAGCCTGCACTACAAAAGACTTCTGCAGCAGGCTCTCCTCAGAGAAAACTATCTACACCCGCAGCACAACCAGCCAAGGCTGAAGCTGCTAAAGGACCAGACAGTTTAAAACAGGTCAGCCCAGCTCCTAGTCAGAAAACACCTCAGGACAGCCGGAAGACAGGTCCTCAGATACAACCAGACCAGACAAGCCAAGGTGCACATAAGCAGGGAAATGCTACTGCAGCTACACAGCAAGAGTCAGGAGGGTTCTTTGGTTTTGGTGGTCCTAAAAGTCAACCCGACGCTGCAAAGCCGGCAGTGACTGGGAAGATGTTTGGCTTTGGTTCCTCCATCTTTAGTTCTGCATCTACTTTGATAACCTCAGCTGTTCAAGATGAGCCCAAAACTACACCGCCACTTTCTCCCAAAATGCCTCCTCCAAAGGACTCTAATTCCCCAACTGTCAAGAAACCAGAACAGGAGAAGAAACCAGAACAAACCCAGCAGGCCAAGGGTCCTCCATCACTACAGCAGAAAGCGGACAAAGAGCCGCCAAAGAAAGCATCGGCTTCCCCAGTTGTTTCCAAAGCAGGCCAGTCTACCTGTCCTCTCTGTAAACTGGAACTCAATGTGGGCTCTAAAGATCCTCCCAACTACAACACCTGTACAGAGTGCAAAAACACTGTCTGCAACCAATGTGGATTTAACCCCATATCAAATGTTAAAGAGGTAAGACAGGAGTACTGTAGATTCAGAATATACTTGAATAATGATTGTCGCATTGTCATTTTTATTACTAATGTAAATAATATATTTTTAGAAGTAAAATACTTTCCATTGTACATCAATTATTAATCTAAATCTTACTTAACTGTTTGCTCTAATAGGTGAAGGAGTGGTTATGTCTCAACTGCCAGATGCAGAGAGCACTAGGAGCATCTGAGCCTCCAGGAACTCCAATGATAAAACTACAGGCATCACCAAATAAAGTCCCTGTACCTGCCAGTGCCCAAAATAAGGAAACTCCCCCACTAGATAAACCTCAAAAGAAAGATATTCAAACACCAGCAGAATCTAAAATAAAGGAGACATCTGCACCAGGTTCCAAACCACCAACACCAACAGAGCAGCCAGCAAAGCAGCCAGCAAAAGCTGAAGTCTTGAAAGGACCAGAAAGTCAGAAACAGGTCACCCTGGCTCCTGGTCATAAAACTCCACAGGAGGGCCAAAAGACAGGTCCTCAGAAACCTCAGGACCAGACAAGTCAAACTGGACGTAGGCAGAGTAATACTACCTCAACTACACAAGAGGAATCTGGCAGTTTCTTTGGATTTGGTGGTCCTAAACCTCAACCTGATGCTGCAAAGCCTGCTGAATCACTGGGTGGAAAAATGTTTGGCTTTGGTTCATCCCTCTTCAGTTCTGCATCCACTTTGATAAATACACCTGTCCAAGACGATTCCAAAACAACACCACCGGTTTCTCCCAAGATGTCTGCCGTGAAGGCAACCAAATCACCTCTTGCTCAGAAAGAGCAAGAGAGGAAGCTTGAGTCCAAGACCTCTCCATCGCCACAAGCCAGACAGACAGAGCCTCAAAAGGATGGAGCTGCTTCCCCAGCTGTTCGCACAGCAGGCCAATCTACCTGTCCACTCTGTAAGGTGGAACTCAACTTTGGCTCCAAGGAACCTCCCAACTATAACAACTGCACTGGATGCAAAAACACTGTCTGTAACCAATGTGGATTTAATCCAATGCCAAATGTATCAGAGGTAATAAGAGCAAAGATGACAAAATTCCCCAATACACTTTCAAATTACAATAAAATACAAAATTATATATAAGTATAAGTAACATGTCAGCCTATTATTGAACGGGAATACACAATAACCTCTATAAAGTACATTTTTGACATAGTTAAGTGAATGCATGCAGGTGTTGTAAATAGTCCGTTAATTCAAAACATTTTCTTTTTGCAGGTAAATGAATGGTTATGCCTGAACTGCCAGATGCAGAGAGCTCTTAGTGCATCTGAACTGACAGGACCTCAAAAGATGGAGTTATTGAAATCGGATGCACCTTCAATGATGGAGACTCGAGTGCCTGATACTTTTCAAAAGAAGGCGAGTCCCACACTAGGTTCTCCTCAGAAGACACCGGCTGCAGCAGTAACAAAGGCAACTAAGACTGCTAAAGGACCAGAACGTGACACACAGGCAAGCCCAACTCCTGGTCAGAAAACTCCTCTCGATATCCGGGGGGCATCAGGTTCTCAGAAACCAACTGACCAGGCAAGTAAACCTGGACTAAAACAGAGTAAGGTCACCCCAGATACAAAGCAGGAATCAGAACACCTATTTGGCTTGAGTGGTCCTAAAACAGGTCCTGATGTTTTGAAAACAACAGAGTCTGTGACTGGGAAGATGTTTGGCTTTGGTTCCTCCATTTTCAGCTCAGCATCTACTTTGATATCATCTGCTCAGGACGAATCACGTACTACGCCACCAGGCTCTCGTAAGATGTCTTCACCAGCACAAGTCTCTCCCAAGATGTCTGCTGTGCCCAAGACTTCTCCAAAAAGTACACCAACAGTTTCTCCGAAAATGTCGCCAGCAAGAGATCCCAAAATTCTTGTTCAGAAACCAGAGCAGGAGAAGAAGCCAGAACAATCCCACCAAAGCAAAGAGGACAAAGCTCCTTTACAGCCTCCAAAGGCTGCAACAATCTCCCAAATATCTTCTAATGCAAGCCAGGCCACCTGCCCACTGTGTAAGGCTGAGCTTAACATCGGCTCCAAGGACCTTCCAAACTACAACAACTGTACTGAGTGCAATGCAACTGTCTGTATGCAATGTGGATTTAACCCAATGCCTATAGGAGAGGTAAGTGAATAAATACATAAACAAGAAAACATTTCTTAATATACTACATGCATTTACACTATATCTGTTTGTTGATCTGTAATGTGTGGCCTTTTTACAATAACCTTGACCTTTATTGCAGTTTTAAAGGGTCTGATCCTTTAAAGGTTGATATGAGTTACTGCAATACCCAATTCCAAATCAACACATAACTGATGTCTACTGTATTTTAGGTAAAAGAGTGGCTATGTCTTAACTGTCAGATGAAAAGAGCAGTTGGAGCATCTGGGCCTCCAGGACCACCCACATTGAAGTCCCAAACATCACCCAGTGAAGTTCCTTCACCTGCTGCAGTCCAGTTGAAGGATTCTTCCAAACCAACTACACCTCAAATGAAGGACAGTCCAGGCCCTACTGTACAAAAGAAGGAGACCTCAGAACCAGTATCACAACAGAGAAAACAGTCTACACCATCAGTGCAGTCAGGCAAACCTGAAGCTCCTACTGCACCATTAAAACAGGCCAGCCCAGCACCTGATCATAAACCACCACAGGAAAGACAGAAGACAGGTCCACAGAAGCCTCCAGATCAAGCAAGCCAACTTGATGCTGCAAAGCCTGCAGAGTCAGTAACAAATAGGCAAACAGAACGTAAGATGAGTAATGCCACGGCAGCGACACAGCAACAGTCAGGAGGCTTCCTTGGTATCGGTGGTGGTAAAACTCAACCCAATGTTGCAATGCCAGCAGAGTCAGCAACAGGAATGTTTGGCTTTGGCTCTTCCATCTTCAGTTCTGCATCTGCTTTGATAACCTCAGCTGTTCAGGACCAGCCCAAAACTACTCCATCAGTTTCACCCAAGATGTCTCCTGCAAAAGTAATCCAGTCCCCTAGTGCCCAGAAGCTGGAGCAGCAGAAAAAAACAGAGCCATCCCAGCAAATGAAGACACCTCCATCAGGACAGGCCAAATTGGACAAAGCCCCATCAGAGCCTCCAAAGGCTGCAGCAGCCTCCCTAGTAGCTGTCAAACCAGGCCAGTCTACCTGTCCACTCTGTAAGGTGGAACTTAATGTGGGTTCCAAGGATCCACCCAACTACAATACCTGCTCTGAATGCAAGAACACTGTCTGTAATCAGTGTGGATTTAACCCTATGCCAAATGAAACAGTGGTAAGTCTGGAGAAAACAAATATATTTCTTTTTAAAATTTCATTTTACATTTGACTGCTCAAAGACTGTAAATAATTACACCACATTTACTTTTCTGAAAGTGTCTTTTGCTGGCTCCGCATTGTGTTAAAATTATACATGCCTTTGTTTATTATTACTTTACTGTTACTTGATTTATAACAACTGCTGAAATAAATCAGAAAAAAATACTCACTGACTTACATGAATATAAAACATCATTATACAAAAATTATTTAACAGATTATAATTAAACTTTTTTTTCTTATTTTTAGGTGAAGGAGTGGCTGTGTCTCACCTGCCAGATGCAGCGGGCTCTAGGAGCAACACAGCCCCAAGGAGTTGCTTCTGTCCACTCTCAGATACCTGCAAAACCACAAAATAAAGACATCATCAGCCCAGCTGAACCTGAAAAGAAAGACTCGCCTTACAGGAAACCATCTGTAACAGCACAGCCAGCTACAGCCGAAGCTGCTAAAAAGCCAGAGGGTCACAAACAACCCAGCCCAGTTCCTTCTCAGAAGAGGCCACAGGAGCCCCAGAAAACACCAGGTCCTAATAAAACACCAGACCAGATAAGGCAAACTGAACGTAAGCAGAGTAATGCGAAAGCAGCAACACAGCAACAGTCAGGAGGCTTCTTTGGTGGTAAAACTCAACCCGATGTTGCAAAGCCAGCAGAGTCAGCGACAGGAAAATTGTTTGGCTTTGGCTCTTCCATCTTCAGCTCTGCATCTACTTTGATAACCTCAGCTGTTCAGGACCAGCCCAAAACTACTCCACCAGTTTCACCCAAGATGTCTCCTGCAAAAGTAACCCAGTCCCCTAGTGCCCAGAAGCTGGAGCAGCAGAAGAAAACAGAGCCATCCCAGCAAACAAAGACACCTCCATCAGGACAGGCCAAATTGGACAAAGCCCCATCAGAGCCTCCAAAGGCTGCAGCAGCCTCCCTGGTAGCTGTCAAACCAGGCCAGTCTACCTGTCCACTCTGCAAGGTGGAACTTAATGTGGGTTCCAAGGATCCACCCAACTACAATACCTGCTCTGAATGCAAGAACACTGTCTGTAATCAGTGTGGATTTAACCCTATGCCAAATGAAACAGTGGTAAGACTAGAGAAAACAAATATATTTCTTAAGGAAATTTAATTTTACATTTGACTGCTATAAGACTGTAAATAATTACACCACATTTAATTTTCTGAAAGTGTCCTTTGCTGGCTCCTCATTGTGTTCAAATTATGCAAGCCTTCGTTTATTATTACTTTACTGTTATTAGATTTATAACTGCTGCAATATAACAGAAAAAAATACTGCCTTACATAAATATAAAACATAATTATACAAAGATTACTGAACAGATTATAATTAAACTTTTTTTCTTATTTTTAGGTAAAGGAGTGGCTGTGTCTCACCTGCCAAATGCAGCGGGCTCTAGGAGCAACACAGCCCCAAGGAGTTGCTTCTGTCCACTCTCAGATACCTGCAAAACCACAAAATAAAGACATCATCAGCCCAGCTGAACCTGAAAAGAAAGACTCGCCTCAGAGGAAACCATCTGTAACAGCACAGCCAGCTACAGCCAAAGCTGCTAAAAAGCCAGAGGGTCAGAAACAACCCAGCCCAGTTCCTTCTCAGAAGAGGCCACAGGAGCCCCAGAAAACACCAGGTCCTAATAAAACACCAGACCAGATAAGGCAAACTGAACGTAAGCAGAGTAATGTGACAGCAGCAACACAGCGAGAGTCAGGAGGCTTCTTTGGTTTTGGTGGTGGTAAAACTCAACCCGATGCTGCAAAGCCAGCAGAAGCAGTGACTGGGAAAATGTTTGGTTTTGGTTCTTCCATTTTCAGTTCTGCATCCACTTTGATAACCTCAGCCGTTCAGGACCAGCCGAAGACCACTCCACCAGTTTCTCCCAAGATGTCTCCAGCAAAAGAGATCAAATCCCCTGCTTTTCAGAAGAAAGAACAACAGACGAAGCCAGAACAGCCCCAGCAGACTAAGACACCTCCATTGGTCCAGCCTAAAGTGGGCAAAGCTCCATCTGAGCCTCGCAAGGCTGCAGAGGCCTCCCAAGTCCCTGTCAAACCAGGCCAGTCTACCTGTCCACTCTGTAAGGTGGACCTCAACATGGGGTCCAAGGATCCCCCTAACTACAATACCTGCACCGAGTGCAAGAACACTGTCTGTAACCAGTGTGGATTTAACCCTATGCCAAATGTGTCAGAGGTAAGTGGGATTCACTCAAAGTGTGTGTGTTAATGATTTATATTCTTAATATCTACATTTTATATAGTTTTCTGTTAAATATATATTGGTATTTGAAAAATGTATGACGTGGTGTACCTAAAATAAAATGTAGATATGCATACATAATGCCTTTCATTGTGCTGAACTATATCATCACACAGACACTTTAATGTCTTGCAGACACACTCAAAATAATATGGTTTTCCAACTTTTCCCCTTAGATGAAGGAGTGGTTATGTCTGACTTGTCAGATGCAAAGAGCTCTCACAGCAGCCGAATCAGTAGTGCCTCCACTGAAGAAACCCCAGGCATCACCCAACAAAGTGCCCCCACCTGCTTCTGCTCCAAAAGATGCCACTGCCAATCAAAAGAAAGACATTATTTCCCCACAAAAAGCTGAAGTGCCAGACAAAAAACAGAATGACAGTCCAATACCAGGTGCACCACAAAAGAAAGAAGAATTTAAACCCTCATTTCAATTGGACATTACCCAAACATCAACCACTGCCTCAACACCTGCAAAAGAGGTTTCAACCTCCACTGCACCTCCCATCAAAGAGACAACAGCAGTAGTTTCAGCCCTCAATAAACCACTGCCAGTTCAAGCTCATCCTGTCAACACAGATGTTGAAACTTCTCTCCAGAAGAAAAAGGATAACACTCCACCAAGTTCTCCTGCACCTAAAGAAATATCAGAAAAGAAAGAGGAGAAAGCTAAAATTGTTCAGAAATCAGCTGATCAACCACTCACATCCGCTGATGAAGTACAGCCCCCAAAAGCCCTAGAGAAAGAATCAAACTCTGTTGAAACATCACTTGCCAAATCTGCTCCTCCAGCAGAACAGCCAACAAATCAAGAATCAGGAGGTTTCTTCCGCTTTGGTAGTCCTAAATCTCAGCGTGCTGCCTCAAAAACAACTGAAGCTGTGACTGGAAAGATGTTAGGATTTGGTTCATCTCTCTTCAGCTCAGCATCCACCATGATAACATCTGCAGTCAAGGAGGAGTCCCGCACAACACCACCCAGTTCCCGCAAAATGTCTGCCCCAGCTCAAGTCTCTGGCAAGATATCAGCATCGCAGATTTCTCCAAAGAGTAGCCCCCCAGTTTCTCCAAGGATGACTTCAGCAAAGGAGGTCAAACCGCCTCCTGCTCAGAAACCACATTCGGAAAAGATAACAGACCAACCTCAGCAGGCCAAGGCTCCTCCATTAGAACAGGCCAAAGTGGAGCCATCGGATTCTGTGAAACCAGAAGCCTCTCAAGCTGCTCCCAAAGTGGGTCAGTCTACTTGTCCACTCTGTAAGGCAGAACTTAACATGGGCTCTGAAGATCTTCCCAACTACAACACCTGCTCTGAATGCAAATCCACCGTCTGCAGCAAATGTGGATTTAGTCCTATGTCAAATGTAACAGAGGTAATAAAATTAGTTCTTCATGTAGAATTCATTTTGTCATTTAGCATTTAGACAGTTTATTAAAATTGTTCTGATTTATCTCTTTTCATTGGCTAGTGAGTCACAGGTTTCATTTTTGGTTGGCATTTTTAAATAGAAGTACTGCACTGTAAAATTGTTTGTTGTAAATTGACTTTCCTTGTTCCTTTTAATTACATTTTATTGGAAATTGAAATTTGTTTTTTCAATCTATGTTGTCCCTTCCAATTAAACAAATTAGTTATTTATTTGGACCAATACAACAAAGTGCTGTTTTGAGAGTTTGTTATTACATGTAACAAAATGCAAAGAATGTTACTCATGCTCTGTTTGTTTTTCAGGGGAAGGAATGGCTTTGTCTCAACTGCCAGATGCAGAGAGCACTTGGAGCTTCTGAACCTCTAGGCCTTCCCATGATAAAACCCCAACCTTCACCAAGCAAAGAGGTCCCTGCCACCACACAGAAGAACGAGACCCCATTGTCAACTTCGCAGGGGGACATCCATAAACCAGCCACACTCAAAATTGAGCTTGTTGCAATAATCAAAGAAACTGAATCCCCAGCGCTTAGTGGACCAACAAAGAAAGATACCCCTGCAGATGCTTCATTGCCTGACAAAACTGTTCCATCCACTACCACAAAGACTGATGTTTCACTGGCTTCACCAAAGCCTTCTGGAGAGACACCCAAAGGACAACGTAATATACCCCCACAGCAGTCTGCAAATGCTATGACAACTGCAATATCTGCTCCTCCAACAGGTCCAGAGGCAGTAAAGCCACCCCCACAACAGCCTCCAGACGCTGGTACTTCTACTGCTATATCTGCTCCTCCAACAGGTCCAGAGGCAGTAAAGCCACCCCCACAACAGCCTCCAGACGCTGGTACTTCTACTGCTATATCTGCTCCTCCAACAGGTCCAGAGGCAGGAAAGACACCCATACAACAACATCCAAAACCTGTGACTTCTACTGTTATATCTGCTCCTCCACCAGGTCCAGAGTCAGGAAAGCCACCCCCACAACAGCCTCCAGACGCTGGTACTTCTACTGCTATATCTGCTCCTCCAACAGGTCCAGAGGCAGTAAAGCCACCCCCACAACAGCCTCCAGACGCTGGTACTTCTACTGCTATATCTGCTCCTCCAACAGGTCCAGAGGCAGGAAAGACACCCATACAACAACATCCAAAACCTGTGACTTCTACTGTTATATCTGCTCCTCCACCAGGTCCAGAGTCAGGAAAGACACCACCACGACAGCTTCCAAAAGCTGGTACCTCTCCTGCACAGTTTGTACCACCAGCAGCGCAGCCTGGAAAACAGGCATCAGGAGGCCTCTTTGGTTTTGGTAGTCCTAAAGCACAGCCTACTGCAGCAAAGCCTGCTGAGTCAGTGACTGGAAAGATGTTTGGCTTTGGGTCATCTTTCTTAAGCTCTGCATCCACTTTGATAACCTCAGCTGTCCAGGATGAACCTAAAACTACACCACCGACTCCACGTAAGATGTCCACAACAGCCCATGTCTCTCCTAGAACTACACCGCCAGCCTCTCCTAAAACGTTACCTGCAAAGGACACCAAGCCACCCGCTGTCCAGAAAACTGAGGAGAAAAAAACAGAGAAACCTCAGCAGGAAAAGACTCCTTCAACAGTACAAGCCAAAGTAGACAATGCTTCATCAGAGCCACCTAAGGCACCCACAGACATCCAAGGTGCTTCAAAAGCAGTTTTGTCCATCTGTCCACTCTGTAAAGTCGACCTCAACATAGGTTCCAAAGATCCTCCCAACTACAACACCTGCACAGAATGCAAGACTACTGCCTGCAACCAATGTGGATTTAATACGATGGCAGTTGTGGCAGAGGTAAATCATTGTCCCCACAATTGTTGTCTTTCTTTTAATCTGACTTTATTCATTGTTTATGGGCCTGGTAGTGGACATTCATGATTTGATATGACTATTTAATATTGTTCAATGACCAATAAGTTGCAAGTTTTGAATAGCTAACATTCAATTTGATGCTGATAATTTTGAAGGTGCATTTAACTGCTAAAACAAGGAGTTTTATTGTAATACCACTGAAAAACAACTTGACATACATTGGTTTCCTAACATCATGGTTTGTTCAGCAGGTGTATTCTGTGCATTATATTAGTAATTATAAATGCCAGACCCACATGTATTGAGAATCAACAGATTTTATCATTACAATAGGCAGGATTATTGTTAATATTAATTAAAGATCTGTGAATAAATGCATGTGACATGAAGATGCTTGATGTGGTTAAATATTCTTTTTGTAATCACTTTAAATTTGTCCTGTAAAATGTTTGCTCCTTGGTTTGTCAAAAAACTGTGTTGTTGCTTGTTTTTTAACAATGTATATTGTATTTCACTTTTTACAGGTAAAAGAATGGCTTTGTCTGAACTGCCAGATGCAGAGAGCCCTAGGAGTATCTGAGCCAACTGGAGGTCCTGTAGTGAAACCACTGCCCTCACCAAGCAAGATGTTAACAACTCTTGGTTCTAAACAGAAGGATGTACCAACATTAGTCCAAAAGGAGAAATCTACAGAATCTACGGCAGTCAAAAAAGAGGCAACTCAAGCAACGCCACAGAAAAAAGAAACCCCCAAAACTGAGGCTCCAGTGCTGACTGCAGTCCAAAGGACGGAGACACCTCGACGAGGTTCTGTGCCAAAGACACACGTCCTTTCAGGTATTGAACAAGGACAAGGTCAGGATGGTGCTGGCAAGCAGCAGCCTGCAGGTCTTGCAAAACAACAAGTTGGAAAACCACAACAACAGCCCTCAAAATCTGCAACCCCTACTGCAAAATCTGTACCACCACCAGGTCAGCCTTCGAAACAGGAGTCAGGCGGCTTCTTTGGCCTTGGCGGTCCTAAAACACAACCTGCTGCTGCAAAGCCTGCTGAGTCAGTGACTGGGAAGATGTTTGGTTATGGTTCATCCATCTTCAGTTCTGCATCTACGTTGATAACCTCAGCTGTTCAGGAGGAACCTAAAACTACACCACCTACTCCACGTAAGATGTCCACTACAGCCCATATCTCTCCTAAAGCTACACCTCCGGTTTCTCCCAAGATGCCACCTGCAAAGGACTCCAAACCACCTGCTGAAAAGAAATCAGAACCACCTCAACAGGTCAAGCCTGCTCCATTAGCACAGGCCAAAGTAGAGAAAGTTCCACCAGAGCCTCCAAAATCCACAGAAGTGACCCAAGTTGCTCCTAAAGCAGCTCCATCAGAGCCTCCCAAGGCTGCAGTGGCCTCCCAAGTCACTGTCAAACCAGGCCAGTCCACCTGTCCACTCTGTAAGGTCGACCTCAACGTGGGCTCCAAGGATCCTCCCAATTACAATATGTGCACTGAATGCAAGATCACTGTCTGCAACCTTTGTGGATTTAACCCAATGCCTGATACAGGAGCGGTAAGTGCAATACATTTCATTTCACGTAATTTTCACATCGATTTAAATTTTTTAGTTTTTTTAGGTTTGGCCTTCATTTACCCTAACGATTTCCAACTCAAAGTGTTCCATTTTATCAATCGAGTTGCTTCATTTTTGTTTTACTGAACCACGATGAGGGCAGCAGTTTTAGTATTTATGTCTGATACTGATCAGCAAAACACTAGTGAGGGCACCTCAGAATGACAGAGAAGCAGCACACTTTAATCCATATGCACATATGTTTCAACACCATTCTGAGCTGAAGTATAGCACTGGTGTATTGGTGATTTAGTGAATATAGAGTAGAGAACAATGCAGCTGAAGAAAAGTCCTCATTAAGATCTTTAGGATTAATTTTCTCCTCACAGCTTTTGTTTAGCACTAATGTCATCTTCACCTAAAGAAATGTGAACGTGTTCAGCTTCAGTAAATCATGTTGCTGTTGGTACATGTTTTGCGTTCATGTCAATAGTAAAACACAGCATAGCTCTATGTATTATAAATAGCTGCCTTATGGTTTGTGATATGTAACATACAGTACATGTCAGAGATGTCTTTGTTTGCCCTTTGATATCTGAGCATATAAATTACATAATAGTATTACAGTTTATGAAAAGGTTTATATGATAGTTCCTATTTATTAAAAAAACACTATTTTTGTATTATCAAGTCAATATACTTGTTATTGTTCTTCCTGTTTATTGTCAATTCTTTGACATTTAAGAGCATCTTCTTTTGGGTTGGAGTGAACAAACAATACCATTGATATTTAGTACTTTTTTGTCTATTTATTTTTTAGGATACTCTTCGTCTGTGTAAAGGGTGGGGAAAACTGTGTGTTATACAGCCTTTTATTTCTATTGAAAATGTAGTACACAATAGGCTGAATTTTACCCCATTGTTGATTTGATTTCTTGGCAAGAACCTGAACTGACTGAAAATGAATTACAAGTCTGGTGGAATAATAGATGAAGGTGCCACAGCATAGAAAATTTACAGAGATCTTGCTTGAATTAGTTTTCAGACTGTGACTTTGAACAGAGGTCGGTGTGCAGTTAATTAATGCAATCTTTTTGAATTATTGACCTACTTGGAGAGGTCTCAAACTAAATTTAAAAACATACGAAAATGCAGGCAAGCTGCTATCTGTCGCCTACTAGAGTGGCACGGGTTATTACATAACAGCTCATGAGAAGACGGCTTCAGCAAACCTGCAGCACTGAAATGTATTAAAGTGATTGAGGGTTGTGCAACAGCATTAGTGAGATGGGATCTGCTGCCATAGCAGGCCAGGGAATCTCCAGCCCTCGTGAGAGATCTGAGATGGCAAAGCCCTGTGATATGCCAATAAGCAGAGGTGAAACAGATTAAGTCCAACACAACACGGTACAGTACATTAGAGCAGCAGACATTTCCTTTCAGGCCATCTGCTCAGTCACAGATCTGTGGCTCCATATAATTCAACAATTCCCCCTTAATTTTATGTGGGTGGCAGTAGCACATGTGTGTGCCGGCTTTGTGCGCACCCACACATGCAAGTCATTGTTGAATGCATGGCTGTGTACCCTTTGTAGCATTTTCATAACCTATATGTTAGGTGCAGTATTACTTCTTGAGCAAGGCACTGAACCCCGGACTGCTCGGGCGCCTTTCCATGGGCAGCTCCCTCACTCTGACATCTCTCCATTAGTGCATGTATAGGTACTGAGCATGTATGTGTAATTCAGGCCTGTGTGTAATGTGTGAAAACATTGTAATTTCCCCTTGCGGGATTAATAAAGTATATATTATTATTATTATAACAGCTCACATTCCCCTGTGGGGTTGGGCTGTTTTTCTGCCAAGCAGTACTACTGTAGCAGTTAATGCCTAAAATATATATTTTTAGATGGGTTTTTTCAGACCTATCTAAAGTGATTTGGTGAAAATGTTGAAGGTTTTTTTTATTTTTCTCTTAGTTATTTTAATGGTCACTTTAAAGGGACTCAAATGACACAATGCTGTGCTGCAAGTATTTATTGTATGATATGGGTACAATTCATTAATGTTCCATGTCAGTCATGCTACTAATTAGGTCATCTTTGATACTAATACTTTCATAATGTGATATCCTATTAAACATGATACAAAGTTGGTTACATTAAATCCGAAAAATATGTAAAGGGACATTTATTAAAATAATGTGACCTTTTATTCCATTTTTAGCAATAGTAAATTCCTAGTTTCCATGAAAGACAAAGTATTTTTGGCTGACAGTTTGTATGAGAATGGGGACAATGTTCTTTCTGTAAACTCTCAGTAAACAGGAAAACTCATCTCTGTGATTGAGTGGCTGTGAGTATTATTTTTTCTCATGTTATTATTTCTGCCTTCAATTTGGTTTCCCAGAGATAGATTATCACACACCCAGCCCAAATGGCACATTATTGTGGCGAAATATACAAATAGAAATAGAAGAGATGTGCCTCTTATGTAATTGACACTTCTCACGTTTCTTGTGAACACCAGAGAGGGAGGGAGAGCCTAAGGGTAGAGGTTTGATGGGGGAAGGGACAGCGTGGATGATTGCTGCTGTGTGTACAACATAGATTCATTCCTCTTAATAGCCGTGAAAAACAGAAATAGCTTTGCCTCAACGCCACTGGACAAGATGAGCCGCCATACTTATTGCTGTCCTACAATCTGCTTAACCAAAGGGGCTGTGCCTGCCAGTTCTCCATCATGAATGTGTGTGGCTTTTTAGTAGAATGGCAGAAATGCCTCCTTTTAAAATATGAGAAGGATGAAAGATGAGAAGGCCGCTTTAGGCAAAGTGAGTGCCGTAAGCAGGTCTATCCATTTTTTCCTTTTCTGCTTCAGCTGATGCCATCAAAAGCCTGGGAGTGACTGTTGTCTGATAAGTAGGACACACGTGTGTCGTGCTTTGCCAGCTAAAGCTTTGTGTGTGACAGATGAGACAGCATTATAGTTCCTCAGTAATTTTTATAAAATGTTACCATTTGGCTATATCTTTAACTTGAAATAGATTTTGTTTAGTTTTTTTTTTTCAAGTAAAAAGCAGTCTGTACCTGATTTTTTTGTCCTAAAATATTAGTTTATTGTAAGATCCATTGGAGGAATCAAACGTAAAAGCAAATCACAAACTTTGTGTAAAGCTTTCATGAGAGACGGATTCATGACAAGATGCAATGGCCCTCATTTATGAAACGTGCGTACGACCTAAAACAGGCGTACGACGGGCGTACACCGATTCCTACGCAAAGCTCGGCATTTATCAATTTGGACGTGAGCGTAGGCTGCGATCAAATCTCACGTCTGGTCAGAACTCGTGTACGCAAGTTCTCGAGTCAGTGTGGACTTGCGGTGCAGCATATAATCAGTTTAACAGGAGAAGGAGAAGTCATCAGTTATCAGCAATGGCAGATCTGGCTCTTTTAGAAGACCTCTATGCGCCGGTCTGCAACATTGTTTTAGCCTGTGGGGTTCTGCACAACATCTCGCAGGAAAACACGGTGCCATAAATGTAGCGATGGAGCCAGATGACCCGATGCCCAGAGAGCAGTGTCCAGAACAGCCACCAACTGAGGGCTTTATGAAGGAGACAGGATATTATTCCTCACTTTTAAAATGTAGCCTATAGTGTTATGTTTGGCAATGATATTCAATACAGGAAACATGACGATGCACAATATTTTTATTTATTCTTCAGGTTTTTGTTTCTCTTTCAAGTGAATGATTTATTTCTGCCATTGACCAAGTTATTTTGGCTTGTTTTCCCAGCCCCTCTGCTGTCAGGAGACAGGGTCCAGCACGGGGGGGGCGGAGGACACGCGCTCTCCCTCAGCTGTTGCCTCGTTCCGACAACACTGTTGACCGCATCAGTGATCTCTTTTCATCCCGCATTCTTTCTACAGCCTTTAATACCAGTTTTCAGGCTGCCAAATAGTACACTTTAATGCAAATGAACCTGAGAAATCAGGGTTTCAATCTCCACCTCTGAAAAGTGTTGCTTCTCAGCCGGATTACGTCTCGCCATGTCGTAAATTGTAGGGGCGAGGCCTCAAAACCCAGAATATATTGGGGCGTGCTATTTAAATGACGATCGTTTCCAGCCGCCGCATTTATCAATGTACGACCATTCTTACGCTCGGATTGGTGTGATACGAACTTTTCATGAATCCCACGTGAAGCCTGTCGTAAGATGATTTCTGCGCTCATATCTGCGCTGGTTTCTACGTTAGGTTGATAAATGAGGGCCAATATCTCTGACGCACATTACCGGCAGAGTAGAAAACCAGCAATGTGACACTTGCAGTTTTTTTCATCAGTCCCAAGGTTTTATATTCTTTAAACACATCAGGTATATGTGTGAGATGCTGTAGGCCAGACAACCACACATTGGCACCATTATAAGGAGGAGACACTCCCTGGGGTGCAGTTTTAAAAATAGTCACTCTGAGAAAATATCAAGCACTGCCTACCTGCTCCATCCCTACTCTTTTTTTCACAGCCTCATATAAGTCACATAAGTCAAGCAATGATGAAATTGAGTCAACTTATGCTTTAGACATGACGCTGCAGAAGAAGATTATAGATTATAGTCTCATATCAGTGTAAACAATTAAGTTGTTTTTTTATTGCCACTGCTTTCAGTTCTTTTACAGAATGTGTTTTGACACTTATCCCTCAAGCTGCAATGCTTTCCCTGAATATAAGAAAAGGATGTTGCTATTTTGATACATAATGTGGCCTTCTATCAGAAGAAAATGAATAGGACCTTACCTAAGAGGTTAATCTTTGGTAATGTTCTTCCTAGTGTCTTTGTTTTCTATCTATGCCACGCCCTCTTCACTCTCTTCTATCCCAATCTTCACCCCATTGCATCCTGCCATCAACAGGAAGTTTGCTGATGCGCCGTTTGTCAGAATGGAAAAAAGCAGGGAGTGTATTTCCTTGTCTTTAGAATGAAGAACTCTGCTTATTACAGATTAGTAGTTCAACGTTCTCTATTATCAGAGGGCTTGATTTATGAGGAGTTCTGCTCTGTGGGGGCCGTTGAAAGCCAAGTATATTAGCCAGCTACAGCTTGTGCTAAAGGCATCTGCCAGAAAATCAATAGGAAACTTACCAGCTCCAGAACAACATCAGGAAAGCACTGAAGAGAGACTGAGAAATAGTGGTGTATAGTCCACAGTCTAAAGGTCATCCTTTCAGTCTAGCTATTATAAATGTAAATTTCAGGATCTGTTTAGAAGGTGTTGGTTTGTAAAAATAATACAAACTCAAATTATGGGACTGATTCATTAGTGGGGAAATGGCTGACAGGCTTTCCAGTTAACAGCAGTTTAATAGATGTTTGGGCATTTGAATTTTACGTTGAATGTCTTTGTTGAACCACACGTGTCACATACCCAAAGCTGATAGTGAACAAGATTTGCCAAAAGGGAAAAAAAAGGACTAGAGCACACTGACTGATAATCAGCAATGATTTGCAACCTATCAACACCACTGTGTCTTTATCAGAGTCGTAGATTTATTTCCCGCATCAGATATCCATAAACCATATTCAAAAACCCTATGAGTCAACGAGGAAGAAGTGAAGTTACCCTGCCCGGAGGAAGCCCGGGGCCCCCGTCTGGAGCCAGGCGCAGATGGCGGGCTCGTCAGCGAGCACCTGGTGGCCGGGTTTGCCACGGAGCCCGGTCGGGCACAGTCCAAAGAAGAAAAGTGGCAACTCTCTCTCCATCCCATGGGCCCACCACCTGTGGGAGGAACCGCTGGGGTCGGGTGCGCTGCCACACGGGTGGCAGTGAAGGTCAGGGGCCTCGACGGACCAGACCCGGGCAGCAGACGCTGGCTCTGGGGAAGTGGAATGTCACCTCTCTGTGGGGGAAGGAGCCGGAGCTTGTGCGGGAGGTGGAGCGCTACCAGTTAGATCTGGTGGGGCTTACCTCTACGCACAGTCTCGGTTCTGGAACCATACTCCTGGATAGGGGTTGGACTCTTTTCTTCTCCGGAGTTGCCCAGGGTGTGAGGCGCCAGGCGGGAGTGGGGATACTCACAAGCCCCCGGCTGAGCGCTGCTATGTTGGAGTTTACCCCGGTGGACAAGAGGGTCGCCTCCCTACGCCTGCGGGTTGTGGGGGGGAAAACTCTGACTGTTGTTTGTGCATATGCACCAAACAAGAGTTCGGAGTATTCGGCCTTCTTGGAGACCTTGAGTGGAGTCCTGTATGGGGCTCCAGTGGGGATACTCCATAGTTCTGCTGGGGGACTTCAACGCACACGTGGGCAATGATGGAGACACATGGAGAGGCGTGATTGGGAGGAACGGCCTCCTTGATCTAAACCAGAGTGGTTGTTTGTTGTTGGACTTCTGTGCTAGTCATGGATTGTCTATAACGAACACCATGTTCGAACATAGGGATGCTCATAAGTGTACTATGTACCAGAGCGCCCTAGGCCAAAGGTCAATGATCGATTTTATAATCGTTTCATCTGATCTGAGGCCGTGTGTTTTGGACACTCGGGTGAAGAGAGGGGCGGAGCTGTCAACTGATCACCATCTGGTGGTGAGTTGGGTCAGGGGGTGGGGGAAGACTCTGGACAGACCTGGTAAGCCCAAACGGGTAGTGCGGGTAAATTGAGAACGTCTGGAGGAGGCCCCTGTCCAACAGACTTTCAACTCACACCTCCGGCGGAGCTTTTTGTGCATCCCTGTGGAAGCTGGGGTCATTGAACCCGAGTGGACAATGTTCAAAGTTTCCATTGCTGAAGCCGCGGCTAGGAGCTGTGGTCTTAGGGTCTTAGGTGCCTCAAGGGGCGGTAACCCACAAACACTGTGGTGGACACCGGTGGTCAGGGAAGCTGTCCGACTGAAGAAGGAGTCTTTTCTCCAGAAGGACTCCGGAGGCAGTTGCAAGGTACCGAGGGGCCCGAAGGGCTGCAGCCTCTGCCGTGAAAGAGGCAAAGCAGCGGGTGTGGGAGAAGTTCGGAGAAGACATGGAGAAGGACTTTCGGTTGGCACCAAGGTGCTTCTGGAAAACCGTTCGGCACCTCAGGAGGGGGAAGCGGGGAACCATCCAAGCTGTGTACAGTAAGGATGGGATGATGTTGACCTCAACTGAGGAGGTAATAGGGCAGTGTAAGGAGCACTTTGAGGAACTCCTAAATCCGTCAATTTCCCTGGTGGAAGTTGCTGAGGTAGTTAAACAACTCCACAGTGGAAAAACCCCAGGGATTGATGAGATCCGTCCAGAAATGCTTAAGGCTCTGGGTGTGGAGGGGTTGTCTTGGTTGACACGCCTCTTCAACATTGCGTGGAAGTCTAGGACGGTGCCTAAGGAGTGGCAGACCGGTGGTGGTTCCCCTTTTCAAAAAGGGGGACCAGAGGGTGTGTGCCAATTACAGGGGTATCACACTTCTCAGCCTCCCCGGTAAAGTCTACTCCAAGGTGCTGGAAAGGAGGGTTCGGTCAATAGTCGAACCTCGGGTTGAGGAGGAACAATGCGGATTCCATCCTGGTCGTGGAACAACGGACCAGATCTTTACTCTCGCAAGGATCCTGGAGGGAGCCTGGGAGTATGCCCAACCAGTCTACATGTGTTTTGTGGATCTGGAGAAGGCGTATGACCGGGTCCCCCGGGAGATACTGTGGGAGGTGCTGCGGGAGTATGGGGTGAGGGGGTCCCTTCTCAGGGCCATCCAATCTCTGTACAACCAAAGCGAGAGCTGTGTCCGGGTTCACGGCAGTAAGTCGGACTCATTTCAGGTGGTTCGGGCATCTGGTAAGGATGCCCCCTGGGCGCCTCCCTAGGGAGGTGTTTCAGGCACGTCCAGCTGGGAGGAGCCCACGGGGAAGACCCAGGACTAAGTGGAGGGATTATATCTCCAACCTGGCCTGGGAACGCCTCGGGATCCCCCAGTTGGAGCTGGTTAATGTGGCTCGGGAAAGGGAAGTTTGGGGTCCCCTGCTGGATGGATGGATATCCATAATGCATGGAGGAATGGGCCAAATGTGTATGTAGGATTTGAATACAAATAAACACTTGTGTGGTATTTGAATATAACATATTTAGGTATCTTAAAATGTCATGATTTGAAGGTAATCTGTGCCCCATGTGAATGGGTTCTTTTCCTAAGGAGTTGCATAACTGCAGAATGTGTCTTGCTGTGAATAAAGTGAAATGGGCATGCCTTTGTAAAGCTCAGCAGATCCAGCCTAATGCAGCACGCCTGTGTGTCAAGAGCATAATTTCCTGACTGCTGTCATTGTGAAGGTTTGGTAATCCAGCTCACAGGCTAATCTTGGGGAGCAGCCTCCCCCACAGCTCTCTGCTCGGGGCTCCTGCTCTTTACTCATAAATATTAGACAAAATTAGACAAAAGGATGATGGCAACTTTCCAAACCCTGTGGCTCTGATACATGGCTCTGAGACTGTGGTTGTGAGGCAGTGACTGGCACTGAACGAGAATGTGATGGGATTAGGTCTTTTTGTTGACTGAGATGTTTTTCTATTTATTTATTTTTTATTGCAGTCTGATTTAGATTAAGGTTAAGGTTATATGAGTTATCAGATGCAAGAATGGCGCAGTGGTGGTATCATGCTGAGACTTGCAGGAGAGGGAGAACACAGTAGACCAGCAGAAAGACTCATGAATGCACGGCCACGGCTCAGCCATCTGTGAACACTGCCGTTTGATCCTTCTTTATCAGTCTTTCCTGATAGCTCTTTTCAAGTTTGTCCTGTACAGGGAAGCAGAAGAGAATAGGCAGCAATGTTGGATTTTAATGAGTTATGTGCGTTTTGACAATCAAACAACAAATGTGTTGAATTATGTTCAGTTTTTTATAAAGTAAGTGGGTGACGCAACTGATCAGTGGAATGGCAATGATAGAGATGATAAGAATGTTCAAATTGACTGTAATTATGTTTATTTACAGATCAGTCTCTCTTAAGAAATTACCAATTTGATCTGATCTATGGAACCTTGTGATCTTTTTGTTCAGACTCTTTTTTCTTATGTTAAAAAGCTATTTTGTATTTGTTTCTGTATTTATTGATTATTTAATATTAATATGTTTGTTTATGTATGCACCAACCACCGAGGCAGCATGGTGGCTTAGTGGTTAGCACTTCTGCCTCACAGCAAGAAGGTTCTGGGTCATCCCAGGCCTTTCTGTGTGGAGTTTGCATGTTCTCTCCGTGCTTGGGTGGGTGTTCTCTGATTTCTTCCCACCATAAAAACATGCATGCAACTAGGACTACAGTTGAAAATTAGCTGACTGGCTAACACTGGTGCATTTTCAGAAATGTTGGTACAATGTGCATTGTCCTAATCAAAATAAATAAATCTTAAGGCAAATTCCTTGTAAGTGATACGTACTTGGCAATAAATTCTTTTCTGATTCAGATTCTGAACATGGAACAGTTAGTTATTAATTGTGAGCTTTTATATATATATATATATATATATATATATATATATATATATATATATATATATATATATTGCCAAATTGTCTAAAAGTATGGGTTGACAGCTCAGGATTTTATCTACAAGGAAAGACAAGATTTTGAAAAACATTTTCCCCTATATGGCAATAATATACAGGTATTATTACTTTCTTAGCTACAAAGATAGCAGTGCATATGAGCTGTCTCTGATAAGGCCATTGTGGTGGGTCTATAAGATGATCAGAAAAGAGCTGGAGTTTGTGATTAATAATAACGGATTGCTGATTAGAATATGTATGTGACAGGAGCACAATGCTTGTTAGCTGTGATTACATCCTGCAAGCGGGATAGAGGAGGAGAAGGAGAAGTAGAGGGATGTGTAGGAATTTATTGTTGACAGATGTTTAAGACATATACTATACTACAATACTGGGATTGACAGGTTTTTCATTTAACAAAAAAGATTAGCCTTAATAATCAATTTGATTTTATCAACTCTATTACTGATTTATAAGCTATTCTGTATTGAAGATAAACTAGTTGCAATGTGCGACAGTGTCATACGTGTTTTAAAAGAAAAATAAATTACCCCTTATTAGGATTTAGCTTTTATGTGGACCCATGTATTTTAGCATTAAGCAATGTTTTGCATGTCACTTTATTTATCAAAGACTGAATATTAGCTGTAATGATGTTTGCCATGACTCTTTCTCAGACAGTGAAAACATTTTAAAGAAATGCAGCTACAGTAATCATGCTTATCCATGTTGCTGCTGCCCACAGTCTCAGGGTTGAATATGAGCATTTATATTTTCAGCCATGCTTTATTTGCAGTGGATTCATGCTATGTTGTGCTATAGCCTTTAGTAGGACAAAAACACAAATGTCTTCAAGTGATTGTGTCAGTTTAGACCAATCCTTTTTAGTTTTGAAATGTTCCCTCAAGCCTTGTCGCTCTGTGTAGCAGGATAATAACAACAGGTCTTAGCAGTGGCATATTTTAGGCTAGTTTTTGGGAACGCAGATGAAATGTCCATCACAGCTGGATTGCAGGAGTAGGCCTAAACCAAGATATGACATAGGGTAGATTACTTACTAAAGCCCAACTCAGCACCTTGAGCCTGTGAACTGCATATATGGTATTAATTTACGTCACCGCTTCCTGAACCAGTGTAAATTTCCAAGACAAAATGTATGTTTAGAGACACATCCAGATACTTATTCTGTTTATAAAGTGCATGAACAATAGTGTGCACATGTGGCCGTTGTGGTTTCATAACTACGACATAATAAATGTGTATAGGTTCTAATACTTTATCTCATGGCAATTAAAACTTAATGTTGTTTCACAAACAATGTGTGCAATGTAATCTCCTCCGTCCTGTGTATCAGAACTGCTCTCTGTGGCTCTGCAGAGGCAGGCGCATTGCTGTGATTTGGTCTGCTAGGTTGATACAGACACACTGCATTTTCTATTGATAGCTTAAAAGCCTTCCTCTTCTCCTTAACTGTCCATTAATGGAGCTAAGATGTGATAAGAAATGTGCCTTCAGAGGATTACATTTTCAAAGTAACAGCATTGGTTATAAAATGTGATTAGTTCTTTTGCAAGGTAAGCATTTGTATTGCTATCTTACAAGTGTTGTAAGTTCTGGAATGGCAGCGAGCATGTTAATGTTAGGGATCACAAGCTTCTATTGAAAATAGTATATATTGTTGATATTTCTGTGTAAATGCTCTGTCTAGGCGGAAATGGGCGTGGCCTACATCACGTGATTCAGTTCGATCCAGGGAACGCGTGGATGTATGGTTTTTGAATGTCGGGTGTACGGTGTGGGAGTTATAGGGCCAAACGCGTTTTTGTCTGCTATAGCGCCACCTAGTGGTGGAAATGGGTAACTTTTTGCGCCTGAGGTCCTTGCGGGGTTTTGGACCAGTCCTGAAAATGGCAACCCCCACCATGTACGGTTTAGGCTGCAGTCGGAGTTTTAGGCGGAGAAGAAGAAGAAGAAGAAGAAGAACAAGAAGAAGAACAAGAAGAAGAAGAAGCGGAATAATAATAAACAGTAGAAAAACAATAGGGTTCCACGCTCCGGTGGAGACGTGAACCGCGTTGCCTTGCAACACACGGTTCCCATGCCCCCTCGGGCTTGGACCCCTAATAAAATGCAGCTTCTGTTATGATTGAGTCTTTCTACTCCCTTATCGCTGTTATTATGTAATGTAAATCTGAATAAAGTTAGAAATAGTATTCAATCAAAATGATAAGTGACCTTTTCATACTTTTGTTTATTACCTTTTTGAAAAGTAGAGTGCTGGCCCTGCACTAATGCAATGGCTCTGCACAGCATACAGAAACACACACACGCGCACACACACACACACACACACACACACAATTAATGCATTGGAGAAAATACACTGTGTTCGTTTCATATATATTTCTTATATATATTTATACAAAATTTAACAAACAAATGTTATACAATTGCACCATTCGGATGAGTTCACTACTAAAAACTAAATAGCAAATGTGTTTACTTTTGTTAGTTTTTCGAAAATGCTAACTCAGTCAGACCTTACATCAAGAATACATATTACCATTTATTACAAATGCAATGAAAAGGCTCTGCTTTTGCAAAGAATATCTCAAAGTAGCAACAAAACACCTGCAGGGAAGAACTAATCCAGCCTTATCAAACACATACCAGAACAGTATGGTTAAGTCAACAATACCACAAGTTTAGCATGTAAAGAAGATGGTGTAGTGGTGGCGAGAGCTGCAGCAGAAAATTGCACTGGCATGAGTGTATCAGCTTATTAGTGACAGGAAAAAGTAGCAGGTTACAAAAGCCATGGCTGTGCTGTTTACCCGTGAGTTAGTTTCACTTAATTCAGACATTTCACAATAAGCCCTGCTTTTCTTATCCTCATTTATGAAATAACCATCTAGCCCTATACTTTGACTGGTGATCTGATTAGAAATTTGCAAAATGCTGTTTTAATATCAACTGAATATACAAATTCTTCAATTGTACATGCGATATACTACATGCAAAAAAATAACTAAGTTGGCCTATAAGGTGTTTATATGTAAATCTTGGTATAGTGTGTTTCCTAATCATGTGTTGTGTTTGTTTGTTTGTTTGATCACAGCAGGAATGGCTGTGTCTGAACTGCCAGACTCAGAGGGCTTTGTCTGGACAGCTGGGAGACTCAGGAAAAATGCCCCAACTTTCACTTGTTTCTGCTAAACCAGAGACCCTGGCCACACCTGCAACCAAAAAGACTTCCCCCACAAAGTCAGAACCTACACCTGTGGCCACAAAATCACAGCCCACACCTGCCCCCATCAAGGCAGTACCAACAGGTCCAACCCCAAAAGCAAAGGTGGAACCTATATCTGTCACCATGGAAACCACGGCTACAACAGATTCCGCACAAATCGAGATCGACACCCCACGCATAACCACAACAGCAAAGGTTTCACCTGTTACAGCAGAACAACAACCTTTAGCAGCATCCACAGCAGGACCCATTATACCCACTATGGTCACTGTGCAACAGACAGCAGTAACACCAAAGGTTGAAGGTCCAAACACAGATGTTCCCAAGACTGTAACAGTGGAAAATAGAGAAAAGGCAGTGAAAGTGGAGCTCAGTGAAACAGAATTTCACAAAGTTCAAGAGTCTAAACCTGACCTTCCAAAAGTCAAAGTTGAAGCAATTGTAGCTGCAGCTTCCTTGTTCCCAGTGACTAAGGCTACAGTTGTACCTACCTCCCCTATTGCTGCAGAGGTTGCTATGGCTGGAGTTTTCCCATTGCCTGAAACAAAGCCAGAATTGCCTCCTCCAGAGAAGACTATTAAGGGAGTACAGCCTGATGTTTATATCAAACTGACAGAGCCAACAAAATCTTTACAGCAAGTTGAGGTGCAACCAAAGTCACAAAAACCAGATGAAGTAGAACCAGTCAAAGCAGTTGACAGCAAGGAAATGACCGATACGTTGGTTGAAAAGATAATTGACATCCCCTCTACTCCAGGGACACAACCAGTATCTACAAAAAACATCATTGTAAAAGTAAGAATGTGTCCTCTTTATTAAAACATAATGTTATTGTTCAATTTGACATAATACAATCAATATTGTGTAAAAGAAAATAATTAGATACTATGAAGAAATGCTGCCATCCTGGCTATACTTCCCTATATTGCTTAAAATTTACATAAAGACTAAATACCAATGTTGTCTTTAAATTTCTAATGTTTGGCTGCAAAACTGGCAAACTATGTGTAGCCTAGGTTGTGTTTTTTCTAACAGTAGGATAGTGAGTTCTGCATCAAGCATTATTTTAGTCATTACTGCATTGCATTGAACTCACTTTCATTATTTTGCTCACCCATCATTTTTGATAGTTATTTCTTGCTCATTTTCACCATATGATGACATGATTATGATTAATGTGATACAAAACACTAATGATGGACTTTGTATGACTGTGGAAAGATCTGTCCTACAACTACACTCTGGGGTTTCAATTACACAGATAAACTCAAGAGCGGCCTACATTCTCTTTAGCTTGTTTGCATTTCTACTGCAGTATAGTATTTCGTATTGCTTATTTTATATTGACAATACTTGGGTGAATGATGCATCTTCCCATTGCATTAGACCATTTTCAGACATACTCTTACTCCATGCTGCAGTTACAAAAACAATGAAAAAAAACCAAGGTAAAATATCGGGTTGTGTTTTTTCCAGAAAGTCTGGTTCTTTCATTTACGGTTACCTTGTTTTTTTACATTTTCAGGAGCAAGATGAAATCAAAAAAGAGCCAATGAAAGAAGGAAAGGTCTCCCTACCTACTGGGCAGGTTAAATTGGAAACAACGGTTGTCCCTGTGACATCTACAAAGCCTGAATTCAAAGCAAAGGAGCATGATGATGACCAACCCCAGATTTTACCCATATCACAGGAATTAAAGGATGGGCAGGTGGTTAGTGATACACATAAAAATGATGTAAATAAAGATCCATCCATTCCAGTAAAGGAGGAGGTTAAAGCTGAGAGAAGGCGCCTAAGCTTCCAAGCAATGGTTGAGAGCAGTGAAAGTGAGCTCACACCCTCACCACAAGTCCAGAGGAGAAGGCTAAAGGTCAGCAATGTTTCATCCAGCAGTGAGGACATTAAAACTGAAAGTGCTGACTCCTCTATGGAAGATGAAGAATTCATCCGCAAGCAGATAATGGGTATGGGTGATGAGGAAGAAATGTCACTTTCAGAAGATGAGAAAGAAAATAATTTAGCAGATGGGAAAGCGATCAAAGAGGTTGAGCTTGATAATGCTTCAGTGGCAGCCAAATCACTGTCAAGAAAAAGTAGCACAGAGAATGAAGAAAGCCCAGCCAGGAAAAAAGCCCTCCCGAAAACTGACACTGCAACTACCCAAGATGTTCCTGAAACAATACCCAGCACTACTTTCAAGAAAGCTATTTCAGTCATGAGACAAAGACAAAGCACTGATGAAGAAGTAGAGAGCATCACAGAATCCCTGTCAAAGGGATCGTCTAGTGTTCATGTATCTAGCTTTACTCCAGGATCTTCGCCCACGTCAGCTTCATCTCTGGAGGAGGATAGTGATAGCAGCCCTAGTCACAGGAAAGTCAGTGGGGACAAACAGCATCGCAAAGGTAGGCACAGGCAGCCAACCCAGCCTCTCCCCACCATTGAAGACTCCTCTGAGGAAGAGAAGACTAGGGGGGGAGAGAAGTCTAGGAAAGATAAATATGAACTAAGAGCCGATGGCCAACCACTGTCTCCAACTGAAAATGCTTCCTACACAGAGAATCTGAGACAAGTCACCGTAATGGATGAAAGCAGTAGAACATCTGGCTCTGAGTACTCTGCCAGTATAGAATCAGAAGCAGAGGCTAGACAAGCTGTACAGAGAGGACGTAAGCCTTCACTAACAGTGATGCCATACACTCCTGATCCATTTAAAGAGAAGGATTCTGTGAAAAAATCATTGAAGAGTGCCGAAGAAGCATATGAGGAAATTATTCAGAAAACAAAAGCTATTCCAGGGGAGAGTCCTCCTGATATTGAGCCACTCTATGGAGGAATGTCAATAGAGGACTATCTTTATGAATCCTTAGTTCAGGAGCCTGAAATTAAGATTGGTGAATCTCAAGAGGAAGAATTTAAACAGGATACTAGCTCTGAGTGTCTCAAAAAACTGAGGTCTCCAGAGGAGGTCTATGAGGAGATGATACAGAAAAAGAGAGAATTGATGATGATAGAGCAAGAATTTCAACAGGCCCAGACAGCCATGGAATCTTCCTCATCAGGGGCTTCAGTCACAGGGCCTCCCTCGTTTGATGAGACCTGTGTTGTGACCATACCCACGGAAGAGACATCCCTCACTGAACAAATTGATATACCTCTTACAGCCACTGAAACTTCAAGTGAACTGCCAGTGAAGAAAAAGAAAAGGCCAGCTCCACCACGGCCCACCGAACCCCCTAAACGGTCTGAGGTGACTGTTGTTCCCAGTACTCCTACTGGATCTATAGGTTTTGTTAGGCCTATGGTTCCTCAAGATCCTGCACTCAAAAAGTCATTGTTCCCCATACCAGACCTCAAGATCACACAATGTTCATCTGGGGAGGAAGAGGATGACAGTCTTGCAGATGAGTATGGAGTTGGTTTTTCCTCTGACATTACCCCCAGTGATGACTCTGAGACTAAGGAAGATCCATCCATAAGCCCACCTTTGTCTGAAACCGCTGAGATGGAGCCTGTCTGTGTGGTGTGTGAAATTCCAGAGCCAAAACCTATTCCAACTCCAATATCAGCCCCAGAACTAACAGCTACACCGTCCCCCGTATCAACAATGTCACCTCCAACTTCACCAGCAACTCCAGATTCCAGTTTGGCTTCAAATGCTACATCTTCATCTTCATTCCAGGCTCAAACACCTCTTTCATCAGATTCAACTCCAACACCTCCAACTTCATTTGTAACCCAGTCACTTCCAGATATCTCTCCACCATCGCCTGCCACAACTGCAGCAGTACTGTCTATTGGGGGCTTAGTCTCTCATCCCACTCCAACCACAGATATAGTTACAAAACCAGATGTGGTGTCTGATCAATCCAAAACTCAAGAAACTGCAGTAGTTCAAGTTAAGGCTGCTACAGCTGAAGCCCCAAATCCAGCCCTATTGGGGAAGGTAACTCCTGTACCTGTTGTGATCCAAATGCCAGACTTGGTTTCATCTCCATCTCAGGTGCCTATGGAGGCTCCAGCTGTTATGCAGGTCTCAGCACAAAGTCCAACACCTGTCGTTGTTTCAGCTCAACCTACAACCATAGTTACAGTTACATCTGTTGCAGTCTCCACACCAGCTTCAGCCAATGTTGTTTCTGCTTCTGTCACTCTGGCCTCATGCTCTGGGCCAGTCATAGTCCAGATGCCTGACCTGGTTTCAACTACATCTCCAATCTCTGCACAAACCCCACTACCAGTTTTAGCACACATAACTACCCCAGCTCAAGCCCAAACCAAAGTGGTACATGCAGTCCCTTTACAAGCAGCCATCCCATTAATGAGCCCAGTAGTAATGCCAGCTCTAGCTCAATCAGCCCAGGTGTCTGCACCAGCTCCAGCATCAACTACTATTATCAAAAAGAAGGTACCGCCCCCTCCACCCCCTCGGTCTACTTCAGTGACATTACCTGAGCCTAACACAAAGCTGCCACTTGTAAGGACTGTCCAGCATGTCACCCCTACTATAAACAACACCATAGATAGGAGAACCACAGTGGCTGACCATCCAATGCAGTCTGTAGTTGTGGATATACAGCCAAGAATGGAAGACATGCAATCAAATAGTGTGGCTGTACCTCAAATAGTGAGCCCAACCAGACAGGGGCATGTTGTCATCATAGTGCCAAGTGTAGAAAACATATCTCTGCTTGGCCAAACCCAACACGATATATCTAGCACAATAGCTGCCACTGCTTCTCTGCCAAAAAGTAGTCAAATAGCTTCAGATATACCCAGCACAGATACAGCTTCACTACCCACTAAGGTGTCAGCAGTGTCAGTAGCTTCTGCTCCACCACTTCCGCCTAAACCTATGTTAGGGACGAAAGTTATGGACACAGTAGAAATACCTGTAGCAGATACACCTCCACCCCCTCCAACCACGTTATCCAAGCCAACTGTTTATCCAAAGCAGTTGGTTTCCACTGCAGTGACGATTGCTACAGCAACAGTAGCACAAGTTTCTGATACAACTAGCCCTAGTCAAACCGCCAAGCCTCCTCCACCTATACCACCTAAGCCTATATCAATTCCAGCTGGACTGGTTTTCAGCCACAAGCCAGGAGAGAGTGTCAAGCCACCTCCCCCTCCTGTGGCCCCCAAAGCTGCAACACTACCCAGGACCAAAGAACCTCCAAATGTTCTGTCACTAAGCCTGACACGACCTGTGGAATCTAAGTTGGGTGCAACATCTCCTAAGTCACCTTTGTCTCCTAGACACGCAAAATGTTTGCAAACCTATGTGGTGATAACCCTTCCATCTGAGCCTGGCTCACCTACAGAGGGCATAACAGTCCAGGCACCTGTAAGACAAGGCTCCATCCCATCTACAAAAGTGTCAGGGGTACGGACCACACCTTCAGAGCAGAAAACACCCACTGAGGCATTCTCGGCACAGGCTACAATTAGGCGAGCCTCTGTCCCGACTGTAAAGTATCCACCTCCAATATTCATAGCTCCAACAGTGGCAGTACAGCAAGTGACACCCTCTGAAGAAGTGGCTAATACAGTGCAAGCCAGGAGAGACTTTGTGCCACCGACATCTGTCACTGATGTCATGGTAGTGTCATCAGGTCAGGACGCATCTATTCAGGCACATAGTGTACCTTTTCCAATTAAGAAACCATATGTGCAACAGCAACAATCCATTCAGCAACTGCCACCACCTAAAACAATGTATGAAGTCATCACAATGCCCCTAGAGCCGGGGGTTGTTATTCAACCCTTAACAGTCCAAGCCACAGCAAGAGCCCAGTCTATACCACTTGTTGCTCAACAACCAAACATAGCCACAGAGGTCATAACAATTCTGCCAGAGGTTCCAGCTGAAGCACTAGTTCCTCAGGCCCCAAAACCAAGTGCACCTGTGCAGCCACAGCCTCTGACAGATGTTGTTACTTTACCACTGCAGCATGAGGTACCTTTCGTTACACGATTTCCCCAAGATATACCAGTTGCAGTCCCCTCAACTGTTCTTTATCCACAAGTTTCAACCCAAGAAATGCTACACAAAGAACAGGATATGCCTACACATGTCATAGTCACTGAGCCAGTAATGGTAAGATCACCAATACCAGGAGTGAGTCAGCAAATTCCAGCTCAACAGCAACTTACAGCAGTTGAAGCAGTGACTCACTCTATAGAGCAAGAATTGCCTACATTTTTTAATAATCCTCCTACTATTGCTGAAATCCCATCAGTACCACAAACTGTTCAGCCTTTAGAAGTTCTGCCTTTAGTGACAGGGCAGCTATCTTCGCAACAACCACTTATTGTAGCTGAAGGTTTGACCCTCCCTACAAAGTTTGAATTACCTACAGAGATTATTTCAACTGACACTGCTGTTACAATACCAGGAGCAGCACCAGTATCTCCAGTACCTCATCCTCTACCTGTAGTTGTTGATGTTACCCCAACACCGGAAGTAGCTAAGTTAATGCCACCATCTGCAGTTGCTAAGATATTGACTCCTGCAATTGGTGATGTAACACTATCACCTGTAGTCACAGAAGTCCACCCAATGGCAGCACAGCCAGAACCACCTAATGTAACTTATATTCCACAGGTCTATGGAGCAATTACATCCTCATTAATGTCACATTCAATGCCACCAATGGAGGTCATAGCATTGCAACCTGAACGAGATACAACCACAGATATTTTAACGAAGGATTATAATATAAATGCTTCAATGCCATCATCAGTGTTGCAGGCCAAGGAGTTGGCTGGGATGTCAGTTATTTCAACTGGGGAAACCACCAGTAGGAGGACATCTATATCGTCCATAGTACAACCAATATACACCACAAGTGAGATTTTTACATATCCCGCAGAGTATGAAACACCAATGCAGGTGGTTACGACTGATGCCTTTGCTGCTACCAGGAGAGAATCCATAACTATGCAGCAATCATTACCATTGACACATATTGTAAACATGCCAGCTGAAAAAGATGTTCCTATTGATGGTTATGCTGTTCAGTTCCCCTACAGGAGAGGATCTATTCATTCAACAGAACAAAGACCACAGGTATTAACTTATTCATCAGAATATGATCACCCTCTGGAGATAATAACCACTGAGGCATACACCAGGAGAACCTCAATGCCTGCTGCACAAGACATTCCACATGGTGTATCTGTGGCTCCAGTCACTATCACTAAAATTCAGCAAGAGTCTATTGAGAGCCAAGAGATTCGAGGACCAGAAAAAGTGGTCGCCAGTATGAGTCACAGGTATTCATCCTCAATTTCTACCTTAGGCCAGCCTCCTGAAAGCCTGCCTAGCCTGGTCACTCAGGTGGTCACCACTGAGGTCCAAAGGACCACTGTTTCTGTTGTTCATGAAAGACTTCCACAAGTCCCTCATCCCAGTGTAGCAATCACTATACAACCAGACATAGCTAAAGTCCAACCTCTGCCGAAACAGAATGGGAAGATAATCTACCCTGGTGATGTTATTGATTTACGTACCATGAAGATTGGCATAAAGATGACTGAACAAGGCATGGACCTGACACCACCTGAATCATGTCGACAGTCTTTTTCAAGTGACTCTACTGGACGTCAAATCACAGCAGTGCAGCCTGAGATAGTCAATCTTAGTACAGAGATCACCCCTGCAACCACACTGTCTGTGGTCACTGACAGCATCACAATTGTCACATGCACAGCCACCATTGCCTCATACAACACGCCAGCAGAGAAACCATTAGATTTGCAGGGCCCTGGTACGTCATTGCCTCTGCCTCTCACCACATACAAACAATTTGAACCACTAGCTCAGATTGTATACAGACCTGTGAATTCCCAGCCCGTAGTCAGTGCTGTAGCATCCGCAGCTAAAGACATACCCATTAATCTTTCCTTCGGAGCTCTGGTCTCCTCAGGAGGCAAACAGCCAATGACTTCCCCAGCAGCTATCAGCAATGGAGGTCCTGTCCTTTCTCTAGAGGCCACAGGGGCCATGGATCTGTCCAACTACAGACCAGTGAGAGCTATGGTAGCTTTGTCTGACACAAGCCCAGGAGTGGTGACCACTGTTGTAGAGGATGATGGGACTCCAGTCGACCTTACAGCTGGTAGGAGGAGTGTATGCTGTGATGTCATTTACAAGCTACCATTTACAGGAACCTGCAGAACACAGCCCCCGGTTACAGCCCAGCCTGACAACCGTTTTGGCTACAGAGATGATCACTACCAATATGATAATGCTGGCCTGTATGGTATCAAAGGCATGAATGGCATAAAAGCCTCAATGTCTGAAACCAACCTGACTGAGGCAGGACTGTTCTCCTATGATCCCAGGAATGACTATGACTACCTTAGCGGATCTTCAGATGGCGCTATAGATCTCACTGCTGCTAAACTTTCTGCTGGTGAGTATGGGAGTATTTCTGCATTTTTGCATGTTTTTTATTACCATGCTCTGTGCTTGCTTTATGGGCTTCCATTTGATTGTTTTCATAAACTTGAAACTTTTATTTACAAAGTGTCTTTACTCTTAAACGTACATTGTTACAGTTCAATATTTTGCATAATGACGGCAAATGTGGTTGTGTTCCCTTTAATTTTATTAATTCATGCTTGCAGCTGTTTAATTTACTTTAATGTAATGTGCATGTTTTCATTAAATATTAATGCCTGCTTGTTTATCTTGTTTTTCTTTTGTCTTCATACAGATGCATGTGTGTGCCTGCGTGTGCTTCCTCAATATTTTGGTTTTGCATCTTGCTAGCCAAAATGAATGCCGATATCCAGATGCATGTGAAATTAGTATTTTTAAATCCAAATTGCATGACCTTCAATTTGTATATAGTAAAGTATGTTTGTTTCTGAAATAATAATATATTTGATCAAGTAAAATCCATATCTCTGGGCTTATTATGGCAGGTAAAGCTCTAGACTACACTAGCAAAGCTACTGGAGTCTACCCTGGGATGACTACTGCTCCATATTCCCAGGTTCCAACAGCTGGGTTTGGGGTAAACGGTGTTCTAAGAACCTCAGATGGAATAGTTTACACCTCTGTTGCTGCTCCAGTTCCATCCACATATGCAATTACAACTCAACCAGGCTCAATCTTCAGCACTACCTTAACACCTACGTCAACAGTCCAAAACCAGTCATTGCCACATCCGTACGGCTTCATTCCCAGTACAGACCCTGGACAGATAATTCCTTTTGACACAGGGCTACCAAAAGAGCTTCTACCCACAGCTTTGGCTGACATCATAACAGGCTATCCGGACATGTACTCAGACACCACCCTGGAAGCAATTGCTGCCTCTCTGGATGCCTTAGCCTCTTCTCCAATATTCCCTGGCTTAGACAATACCAAGATGGCCCAGTATCAGATGGAAAGGGAGTTTCTAGAGCTAGAAAAGCTTAAGCAGCTTTGTCTCGCTGAGGAGCTTGAGTGGGAGAGGCAGGAGATCCAGCGTTACCGTGAACAGGAGCAGCTCATGGTCCAAAGGGAGCTTGAGGAGCTTCAGGCTCTGAAACAGCAGCTTCTCATGCAACAAAAGGAAGAGCACCATGCCCACATGGTGGCCCAGCAGGAGACCTATGCCCAGCAGAAAGAGCAGTTGCAGCAAATCCAACAACTCCAACTTCAACTCCAGCGCCAGCTTGATGAGCACTATGGTAGTACTGGTACCACAGGAAACCTCCTAGATGCTAAATATGCAGGGGTAGGGGACAGTGGCCAGTACTGGCCTGTCAAAGATGAGTCTACAACTTCAACTATTGGGACACAGTTAGAGAAAAGTCAGGACCAGCTTAATCTAGTAAATAGGCTTCAAGCTGATCAGGACACAGGGAAAAAAATAATTGATAGTGGAGTGCAGACAGATGATGAGGACTCAGCAGAGAAGCAGCATGTAGGAAGGAGAAAGAAGAATAAGAGAAATGTTGATAGCTCAGCTCAGACTGATGATGAGGACCAAGATGAATGGGATGCTCCCACAAAAGCACGAAGACGCTCTCGAAAACATAGCAGTGATGGGAAACATGGCTCCAAGGTCTCTAGCATTGCTATCCAGACAGTGGCTGAGATATCTGTCCAGACTGACCACTCTGGAACTATCAAACGACCCAATGTCCAGATGGACACCAGGGTGGAAATCATCAAGCATATCTCAGCTCCAGAGAACTCTCAGAGAGGTGGCAGTCTGAGCTGTCAGACAGACTCAGACAGAAGGCACACACCCATTGAGGTTGGCTACAGCACACTCCTAACAGCAGATGTCCCCTCTAAGTCTAACGTCTTCTACACCTCAGTCTCCCCCATGTCCCCGGAAAAGTCACTTGGAGGGCAGAGAATGCTGACTGCTGACTCAACCAGATTTTCCTCTGGCCCTCGAACATTAAAGGCTGGTCAGAAGTCTCTGTCTGATCCGAAATCCCTAAGTCCTGCCACAGATGACAGGATGGGTGGATACTATGCAGAGAGCTATTCTGTAAGTCTTACCAGAAAAAAATAAGAACTGTCTTATTATTATTGATTACAATAATTACTGTGCTTATGATTGTTTCAGAATTATGAAAATGCTTTAAATAAAAAAATGATTGTGAAGTATGCAGTGTATTGCAATTACATTTTTTTAAATCATTCAATAATTGACAGATTTTTTATATGTTCTAGAGCCGAGGCTCTCCCTCTGGTACAGGTAAGAAGGTAAAGCGGACACTACCAGACCCGCCTCCTGAGGATGACTCTCTGTCAGGACGGTCAGGCTACATCACCAACTCTGCTCGTCGTCGTCTTGCCCGCAGTACAACAATGGCCCGGGCAAAGATCCTGCAGGACATTGACAAGGAGCTTGATCTGGTGGAGAGAGAGTCTTCTAAACTTCGCAAGAAACAAGCAGAGCTGGATGAAGAGGAAAAGGAGATTGATGCCAAGCTACGGTGAGATACCACAGATTTAACGTCAACACAATTTAGGGTATAGGCTTCTCCTTTTTTCAGACCTTGTGACATTACTCATGTCATGAATTGTTTACAACTAATAACATTGCGTTTGACCCTCTCATGCAATCATTATTCCTAATTAATCTGCATGATTCCCCTCTTACCTTAATAGCTTATGGGCTAAAAGGCTGCCTTGACATCACTCAGTGAGACCTCTTCACACTCACACATGTCACACTAATACAAAAGGTACTACTGTGTGAACCCGGAACATTTTTTTTGCCTCTTTGGTTGTAATGTTAATATAATTGTTAGTGCTAAAATTGTAAAACAATATGTACCCATTTTTTTTATTACTGTAGGTACCTGGAGATGGGTATCAATCGACGTAAGGAGGCCTTGCTGAAGGAGAGAGAGAAGAGAGAGAGGGCCTACCTCCAGGGGGTGGCAGAAGAAAGAGATTACATGTCAGACAGTGAGGTTAGCAACATCAGAGAGGCCAGGGCTGATGGCCTGGAGAGACCACGGACAGCTCCCCAGTCTGAGTTTGACCAATTCATTCCCCCTCAGACAGAAGCTGATTCCCAGTACAACACACTAACTAGTCCCTACTCTCACTATGCCCAGTATGTTCCCCAGACCCAAACTACCAGCCATTACACCCAACAGAACCTATATCAGCAACAATCTCTTTACCATCAACAGGTGTCTCCTTACGCAACCCTGTCCCTCTCCCATGCCCAGACTCAGTCTAGCAGCTACCAACATGCTTTGCTTTTGCAACAGGGAAAGCAGCGACAATCTACCCTGTCTGATTTAGAACCTAAAATCACCACCAACTATGAAGTGATACATAACCAGCCTCTGCTCATTGTGCCAACCTCCACAGAAAGTGGTTATGGGGTTGCTCACCTAGGGGGCAAGTATGGCAGCTTGGACTTGAGGCTAGGGCTAGGGGAGAGGAGCATGGCCTCTAGCCCCATGTCTAGCATTTCTGCTGATTCCTTCTATGCCGATATTGACCACCACAATTCCAGGAACTACGTGCTGATAGAGGACATAGGGGAGCTCACCAAGGCCTCAACGGGGCTGGGCAACACTGGCTTGGGTTCTGGATTCAACTTGCCTGATAAGGAGTTGTCCAAGGCTGACAGACTACTCAGGGCAGCAGAAGTCAGGCGCACAGCAGAGGTAAATACTGTACTGTTACATTAATCTCATTTTTAACTCTCTCATATCCTCATGTATATAACTATATTTATATAGTTTGCTTCAAGGGCGCTGTCACTGAACATACAACATTTCAACATATATATATATATATATATATATATATATATATATATATATATATATATACAACTAACAATTACAAACAAATGTAGACACAATGGATCAGTCTGGCCATATCTGTGTATATGTCATTGATCACTTATTCTCAAGGTATATCTAACAAACATAAAATGCCTTTGTTATGTGAGTTTAATTCACATTACTGTTGAGAAAACACTCAATGTGTGACATATTATGTTTCCCCTTTAGGTGGCAGATTTTTTAGGCTCATCTCGACTTCAGGGTTATGGTAAAGGAGAAGATGACACTATGGAGGAGCCTTATGAGCTGAAGCTACTAAAGCAGCAGATCAAGCAGGAGTTCAGGCGAGGAACTGAAGGACTAGAACACTTAACAGGCCTGGGCCTGCCTCAGTATCTCCCCAGTGATGGCAGTTTTCGCCACTTCCCTAAAGGAGAAAAATATAGCATCGGCAGGCTCACCCTTGAAAAACAGGCCGCAAAACAGCTCCCAGCGGCTGTGCTTTACCAGAAACAGATGAAGAACAAAAAGGCCCTAATAGACCCCAAGGCCATTACAAAATGTTCTCCAATTCAGGAGAGTAGGGACCTGGAGCCTAACTTTGGAAGCTACATGGGATCTGGGGCCTCTTCTGTGACCAATCTGGCAGCGACAGCTAGGTTGCTTCAGGATGAGATTACATTTGGGCTAAGAAAGAACTTGTCTGAGCAACAAAAATATTTGGCCTCCTCCATGGGGGCCAATTTAGCTGGTTCTCTTAATCTTGGCCAGTCCCTTGGACTTGGATCCACTATCAGGGCCATTGCCCAGGATGATGGCACCTACCCAAGTGGCACCCGTTCCAGACCCTCATCACGCCCCTCCTCCCGCCCCTCTTCTGTCTATGGCTTGGATCTATCTATCAAACGGGACCTATCCAGCTCCTCGCTTGGACTTAAAACAGAAGGAGAGGTCCTGGATGCAGCATTTGCCCCTGGGGTGGCCAGAGCAAAGCCCACCAGTTTACCTATCAGCCAAAGTAGGGGCCGTATCCCCATTGTGGCTCAGAACTCTGAGGAGGAGAGCCCTCTGAGCCCAGTGGGCCAGCCTATGGGCATGGCTAGAGCCTCCGCTGGACCTCTCCCGCCCATCTCTGCTGACTCCAGGGACCAATTTGGGTCCAGCCATTCCCTGCCAGAGGCACAGCAACATATGAGGGAGGAATCTCGGACGCGAGGCTATGATCGAGACATCGCATTCATCATGGATGACTTGCAAGGCGCCATGTCTGACAGCGAAGGTAAATGGAACCTGAGACTGTTGCAGCAACTCGACTGTGTGGACTTGCTTTTCATGCATGCTAATGCTGAGTGGTCTTACTGAGTTTGTGGATTAACTGATCCTTTCTTAATCATTATTGCTCCAGATAATTGTTGTTGGTTGTGTGTTACTATATATCCCTCTGTCAAGGTTAATTATGTTTGCATGCTGTTTCTTTTCTTTTCCATATCTTACTCACTCATACATAATACTCTTAGCTTGAGTTTATGTATGTCATTAATCAGTTCTATCCATGTTTTTTTCTGTGATTTCATTAGCATGCTTTGGCTTTTTTTTACCATGGCTTTACCTCTTCACAGTTAAATGATCATCCTTACTTCTACTTCAGTGGTAACACAGCTGGTATGCACAAAATATATGGAATTTATTTATACATGTTGTCCACAATATGGCGGCATTATTGTAAGTGAGAGTCCAACATTTATTTATTAATTGTTTATACTAAGCAATACATACTTGACAGTCACCCTTAACTAAATATTACTCAGTGAATGCATGGTAGATATAAATAAATAGTTATTGAGGATTTACTTACTACAACATACTAACTACTGTATGTTAAGAATTATGTGTTTTGTGGCACATAAAGGCTAACATGAGTGGTTATTCAGAAACTTACTGATAGGGCGAGAGTATTTTTTAATCTTTAAATCTGTGATTTACCACAAAATATTTTTAGTAGAAGTTACATACAAGAATAGATGTTATGAAAAACTGCTAAAATGTCTAATGTGTAAGTCATTCCTAAATAATCAAAACTATGTTAAAATCAAAAAATTTAATATTTTAACATTTTCTCATATGTGAAGTGCCTCATGAACGTAAATCGCGTACGAACATAAATAACATATACATGACTTATACAGTATATATACTATAGAATGAACATGTTTCAAGATGTTTGGTTAATGGCATTTGGAGTGTCTGAGATGCTGTATAGGCCATCTGGAAACTGCAGAAACCTGTAGTAAAGGACTTTTACATAAAGGTATGACAAGGGGTGTCCAGGGAGTCTTTTTTCCAGCCCTCCCCCACCAAACTGCAGAGCGAAATAGTGTCTTTGTGAAAAGTAGGTCATCGCCTCAGAAAAACGTATATTTACTCGTCTTAGACACCCTTTCAGCTATTTTGGAAAACAACTAGCAGCAGTAGGTTTAAAGGAATACTGCTGAATCATTGTGTCTAGATTTACTCAAATGTTCTGCAAGTGCAGTTGAGGCATCATTCTGTGGCAACTCTTTGCAAGTCAGTGACACACAATTTAAGAGTAATGCAATTCGCAGGGTGTTTTGTACATGTCAAAACATACTGCAATGCAATTACTTCTCTCAAGAACCACCATGAAGTTATGTGTACTGTTACAAATTACATTTAGCACCATATTATTGTGTCTCATTTGTCTTGTATGTAACTGTGTGTCTTTGTTTCTATATGTCTTTAATTTTCCATCTTTAACTGATTTTGCATCCTTGCATGTTGTGCAATATATGTTTTACATTGCCATTTTAATAAACTGAATGTTTTCTGCTTGTTGGTTGTTGCTATGGATGTCTCATTGCAATGTGAGATGTCCAGGTTCCCTAGTGATTGACAGACAATATTGTACTATGTCCAGCTTCATGAGTGGGAGATTGGTAGTGTTCATTTAGGTTAGACAAATCCATTTCTGTAGATGTCAATATACCACTTGAAAAGGTATTTGTATGATTTAATTAGATACACACACATCCAAATTGATTATCAGATACATATCACAATGCATCACAGTAACAAAAATGTTTAGCAAATTTCACTTAGTTTCTGAACAATTTGCGAAGGAGTATGGTTAAATTCTTGATAAGAAGGTGATATTTGTCCTGACCCCACGTTAAAGTGTCCCATCTGCCTTGATTACAGCACTAAGTGAGTCCATGCTGGCTTTGAACAGAGATGATGCCAGAATCTTTCATGAAAGTATCAGACACGGTAGAGTATCTTACAGTACTAGTTAAAACCCTTACTTTCATGGTACTGCTATTAGATTAATCTTACATTAATTGATAGATTACTTTTTGCCCTAAAATGTGTTTTTTATTTTTTGTTTTTGTTTTTATAGTGCTACTGCTTAAAATTGTAAATGTCTGACAGGCTAGTAATGTCAGACTTGCAGTAATTTCAAGCATGCATCTTATATTCACTACTGATTTCAGTGCATGTGCTAAATACTCACAATATAAATCACAGTTCCTGTAGTTTGTTAGATTACTGAACATGTGTTGAACGCATTTCTGAAAAAAAACATATAACTTTGTACCCCAGCTGGAGGCCCAAACTGGAATATAGAAGGTGAGACAGCATCCCAGTTCCATGTAGTTACATAGAGACTGTATGCCTCCATGCTGCACATCATGGTTCTGAATGACCCACTTCTCTGGTTTTGTTAACACACCAGACTCATTCTGGAATGACCCACATCTCAATAGTATACAATACATGCCATTTAGCAAGTCTCTAGTAGTAGTTGACATGTCAGATCCATTCTGTAATGAACCCCATCTTATTGGCACTAGATATATGTTATGTGTTTTATACTGAAGTGACTTCAGTTATAAATCTTTTTCGATTGACATCACAGTGCTTCTAAGCATAACAGACCCATTTCTGATATTCATGTCATGCACTTTAGCAAAAATTCATGCCTTTATTGTGTGATCATGCTAAGCGTTACCACAAAAATTGCTGTTGCAGTGCATACTATGTTAAGGTATTTTATCCACTTATTTTTTTTTATATATATATTTTTTTTTTTTTACAAATTCTGAAGGTCGATGTTGCCACTCTTTACTGATTCTAGATCAGAAAACGCTGATAAGAACTGATAAGTGCTTACTAATCTAAGACATTTAGCTAACAGGCAACATTTACCCTCAGTGTGTATTAGTCATCAGGCCACTTCTCTTCATCATTATGGGCACATCTCCTTGGTGGAATTAGAATTAGATACATTTGGCAGACCTGTGCACATTCTATCCTTAGTGACAATCAATTGCATCAAACACCAAAGTGATGACTCACATTTCTAATGTAGACCATTCTCCACCAATCTGCCTTGTTACCATGGCTTTAGATGGTTTTTGAGCTTTGCAACATTGATGCTAAATGTAACACAATACATCAGATGTCTTTTAGATGTTACATTGCTTTAAAGGTGTTAGATTTCTGTATGATGAGCTTTGGGGGGTTTCACAGCACACATCATAAATACATTAAAATAGTACACTACCACTTCACAGTTGGTGGTTTTTGATTGTGTACTATAAGCTACAGTGGAAGGTAAGAACTTACTGCGCATATATTTCTCCCCTTCATTCCTCAAATTATACAGCGCAAATAATTGTTTGGAAAATGACTATAAAAAACAGTTTTATATTATTATTATTGGAATACAAACACACAATAGGACAACTGAAACCCACCGTGTCTAGTCAAACTTTCCAAGGGCTTCTTTCAATGTTTCAATATAAAGCATCTTTAATAATGTTGACAGAAGGGAGCCCTCACACTGAGACGGGGAGCACTGCATAGTATCAGAAGCATGCAAACCTTAAAATGCTCTTAAAATGTATTAATCCTTCATTTAGTGCTTGTAGTGATCAGTGGATCTCACAGTTGGCATGGATAGTGTGGACCAGACTTTATATTTCTGTGCTTTCATCTATCCAGTCAGGGCAGATCAGAGATCTTCCTGCAATTGTACTGAGGGGGATGAATGTGTGACAAACTTGGTGTTTCCAAAGCTCAATTGCAAGATTGAACACTGCCCAAGTAGTCATGTCCATATTTAAAGGAGGGATTTATCAAGCTATGGGGATACTGTAGATGTGTGTTTGTATGTACATGTCTGTTAACCACTATCTCTCCCTATTTAGCCTACCACCTCAGGAGAGAGGACACAGATTGGTTTGATAAGCCAAGAGAAGGGCATCCGCAGAGTGGAAACATGTCAGACAGGAGACAGGTGAGATCCAAGCCAACAACATTCAACTTCACACTATGTTGTTTCCTTACCTAAATGTTATGTTAATCACTAAACCTGAAACCTATTTTCTTCATGCTGTAAATGCTTTAAAATCTCTCTCAGATGAAACTGGTCCCTTATGCCTTTCCTCACACTTGCATCAAGCTGAAGAGAGACCTGAAGGACACCAGTGTGTCAGGTACGAGGCAAACACAGGACAAACAGACATGCTACGATTATGTACACAATCATTTTCTATCACTTTTCTATCACGCTCATTAGGATTTGTTTCTTTGTCCCTCAGGGAATGGACTAGGGATCCGTGTGGTAGGTGGGAAGGAGATTCCAGGGAGCCGAGGAGAGATTGGAGCCTACATTGCCAAAGTTATCCCTGGTGGTGTGGCAGAACAAACAGGAAAAGTTGTAGATGGTAAGAAGAGAGTGAGAAAAGGAGGTGATATAAATTATTGTTTTTCTGCCCTTGCTTGCTTTTTTTCCACATATTTTTCAGTTTTATTATTATTTCTTAATCAGGAAATACAACATTCACTTTTTGAAATGGAAATACAAAAGCTAAGTTAGAATAGTAGGAAAAACAATACATATTTCCATCATTCCACAAGAGAACATGATGTTCAAATTAGGAGCTGCATTCATTTGACTTTGCTGTACAAGAAATATAATTTCTGAGGCCTGAGAGATTAATGGTGTTAACGCAAATCTTTAAACTCTTATTATTTTCATGGCAGCGTATACGCCTTCAGTAAAAGTCTCTGCCTCAATCAGTGAATTCCAGATGGAGATGTGAGAGGCCGCTGTAGCCTTCTGTGTTGTGGTCTGTCATGTCTCATTCCCCGACACATCACATCCAAACAGAAAAAGCCTGTCAACTCACCCTCCACAGCACTGGGCTGCGTTAGTCATTAGGCTATATTTAGCGTCATTATAGACACACAAATACACAAAGGCAGGCATAGACAAACATACGTACATACACAAGAATTAGCTTTAAGAATGTTCAGAAATCCCTACTTGATTTCTACATACATTTATTAAAATTTTCAGATAGAGGGGAGCCTGAATATCAATGGTAATTCCCACAGTTTGAAGATATGTTTAGAACACAATTGCTTCTAGTTTCTCTCTTTAAACGTAACTCCACCAAAAGGAATTCCATGACTTTGCTATTGCACAAGGGATCTTTTTTTTCTTGGTCTGATGTATTTTATTCATATTTTTGGTTTAGAAATAATACGATAGAAAAGGTTAGACTGGGTTCCCTTTTCATGGCATTATTAGCTGTAATAAAGAAATAGGAATAGTGGTCAGGCCAGCATGTTTACTTTCTAGCATATGCTGAATTGTAACTATGCAAATGTGATGTTTATGTTTCACTGAAAGAGAATGGCAGTGGAACATGCCTTCAGGTGCAAAGAGAAATAAAGTGGGGGAGGATACAGTGAATTATATATAGAGAGAGCAGGGGGAATAATCTAAATGAGCACTGGCTCATGCAGTACAATATGTAGATATTAATTTAAGCCTTTATTGTCACAGCAGCTGGTGAGTTGCTTCGTAAGCAGAAGTCTAATCTGAAGACCAGGTTTCAGTTGTGTAAGTGAGGCCTCATACAACTCTAGCCTTGGGTTGGAAGTTTAAGTTTGCTGTGCTCTGATTTTTGTTTATTATATCATTAATATATAGATTTTCTATTTCAGATGTGTTGTTTTGTCTCACTTGTTGGTACCTCTAACATGCAATTCTTTGTTTGAGTAATAACAAATAAGAGTGTGTGCAAAACAAACAAAAAAAAAGTTTCCTGTTGCTGTGCTGTGTGTGTAATGCTATAATAATGTAATGTCAAAATCAACACAAAAGCCAAATTGAAAATGAAATTATAAAAGTTTCCCATTGGGTGTACTACACATTAAAGCATTACTTATGTTGTGTGAACATGTAAGCTGCACTATCCAGACTGAATCATGGGGTTAAAATAATTTGCCATCAAGCTATAACATATTGTGTGGGAATTGATATACCCTTTTGACTCTGAATCACCTGCTTGCCTTTATCACACCACAGGAATGCAGGTGTTGGAGTGGAACGGAATCCCTCTGACGGGAAAGACTTACGAAGAAGTGCAGTGCATCATGGGCCAGCTGTGTGCAGAGGCGGAGCTCTGTGTGAGACTGTGAGTCACATCTGCCATCATTTACCCCTCTATCCCCCTGAAACTCCAACATGTTTAGTCGCAATATGTTAACTCTGCACCTATGTACACCTTCTCTCCTCCCTAATTTACCTTCCCATCATTCCACACCCCTTCATGTGACAAATATCACTCTATGATTACTGCTAAGATACACTGGTTGATATCCCATTATAAATTTCCTGTATGGATCCAAACAGTGACCTTAATATGCTGTCTGACCCTGAGCACCCACAAGCCCTGGAGCACCATGTCCAGCTTAAGGCTGGTATGTACAAGCATTTGTTGATATGTCTGCATGCATGCATGTATCTGTGTACCTATTTCACATTACAAGGTGAGTTACTATATGCATTTGTCTCAGTGGGTGGGCAGCGTTCCCCTGGTGTGGATCCTAAGCAGTTGGCTGCAGAACTGCAGAAAGTGTCCCAGCAGCTGGCTCCTGGTGTTGCCGGAGCAGGGCTTGGGCCTGGGGGTTTGGGGGTCCTGTCTGCACTGGAGCGCTCTGCCCTCCTCCACTCTGGTCCAGGATCGGCTGCCTCCAGTGGTGTGCCAAGCCCCGGTCAGCCCGCATCCCCTGCCATAAACAAGAAACAACGACACAAGGTTGTGGATTTGACTTGTTAGCATGCTTTCTGCTGTCTCATCTCAAACAAACTCTTCAGTTATGAAGAGTTCAGTTTACAATGTGATGACGAGGCGGAATATAGATATTAAACAACTGGTTCATATGTCAGAGGTACATACATAAAGCTAGTCTGAATGAATAATAGTATGGATCTGTTTGAATTGGGAGTCTGTGGAACCCGGTGTGATCCATCATGCATCATCCATCAGTATTACATCACACATACATTACATTACAAATGGGAGGTTGAATGTGAAGGTCAAATGGTGTGACTGTGTTCATCAGAGAGTGACAGGCCAATTATATAGGAACAAGAAAATAGTATGGTACAGTGCATAAACCAGGGTATGGGTGTTCCTTACACATGAAATAGGCAATATGCATTAGGTATGCATACATAAGTGCTTAACTATAAGCAATGTGCTTGATTATTGAAAGGCATGTCACACTGATAGAAGAAGAGGATACATTATATAACAACAAATGCGGATGAATACCTAGCATAGAATATGAAACAAACAGTAGAAATAAATTTGTACTTTGGAAATCGTCTAAACTGAAACAGACAATTTCTATTAATGTCTAAGTAGCTCAAATAATTGATTAACCTTCTTAAAGTTCACTGGAGGACTTTCCAGTCAATTACTGTACACAGCTCAGATAGTCAAATCTCTCTTGAGGCGTATAGATCCAGTGAGAAATCTTTACTCAACATCTTTTCTAGGAGGCCATCTGTAAGATGACAATATGTATTTCAAGAGTGTAGTCAGAGCGCCATTTACTGCAAAATAATCCAGGCATAGTAAGGAAACATGTTTCCCTGTACAATGAAATTCTTCCTTTGCTGTCCACCGAATGCCAACATTTTTAAATCTACAATATATACAACAGATATACAAATTAAAACAATTTGAATAGGCTGCATATGAAAATATAATAATAATAATAATAATAATAATAATAATAATAATAATAATAATAATAGTAAACTGTGCAAATGTAAATAGTGTAAGTTACGAATGTGCAAACTGGAGAAATGTAAACAGTTGAGTACAGTTTTGATGTAGACCATGAGTATAAACTCCTATCTGCTGTTTAGGAGTCTGGATAGATGGATGCATAGTGGCTGAAGTCTAGTATGTACTTTTCTTTGTGGGCCAGTCCATGAAACAATCATTTTACATCCATTGTATGCTCTTCCCCATATTTTCTTCTAGCCAATAGAGGTAATGAGGATACCACACCCCATCACTGGAGAAATTCAGGTATAAAAACACTTACAAAAAGTACTACAGAGTTTCTTTCAGGTGTAGTTTGGTCCTTCTCACACAGCCTTCACTCCACTCTTTTTCCCTTAGCTCCAGATCAATTATGACAGGAACCTGGGAAACCTGATCGTCCACGTCCTGCAGGCTAGAAACCTGGCCCCGAGGGACAACGACGGCTACTCTGACCCTTTTGTCAAGGTCTACCTCTTACCTGGGAGAGGGTGAGCTCTGACTGTGTTTAAGTGATGGATGTCTGGTCTGTGTCTGCCTTTCTGCTTCTGTGTCTGTCTTGTTTTCTCTCCCCCTATTTCTTTCTGTCTTTATATTGACTGTCCTGTACGGAATTGACTAACTACCCAAGTTTGTATGAGAGAATGAGACTGGACATGATGATATGAGGCAGTCATTTGTAGTGCAATTTCAATTTGATTTAATCTCTATGAATCAATGGATAGATGTTTTAGACTTTTTACAAAGCTTGGAGAGGAGATATGTAATATGTTCAACTATCTGGTCATAGACAGCATACATGTGTGCAAACACACTCTATGCTGAATTTACAAGTTCTCTCTTACTCTGCCCACTTTTGACAGAATTGAGAATTTTAGTATCGTCCCTTAGTATTATGTCCAGAGCTTCCTCCTCTTCCCTGATCTACCATCTTCCCGAGAGCCTGCGGATAGCAAGAGAAAGGATCGATACATCCTTTATCTGCTGCTCTGTAACAGTATCTGATCTGAGATAATGACCCCATCAGACCTGTTTATGAGATTATGAGCTTGCTCTACTACATACTCTATAGGTTAGAAAGAAAAGCTCTGTAGGAAAGCCCTTTGGTTCCTCTGCTGTTTAACAGACATTAGCATTAGAGTACACAGTCATGGTATGACAACAGCAGTTCAGAATAGTGAATTAGCCAGTTGTAATCATTGTGATGGTTTTTTGGACTTGTCACATACATTGCTTGGGCACTAAAACAGTGACACACCCTACAGAGAATATTGATTGCCTCAGCTCTCTATCCTTTACTGGCTTTTCGTTGAGCTCTCTGAGCTTCTCTGACTGTTTTTTGTGTTTTTGCTTTTCTTGTTTGTGATATCTGCCCTCCTCTTCCTCTTCTGGACTCCCTCAGCCAAGTCATGGTTGTCCAGAATGCAAGGTAGTGTGGTGCTGATCTTTGCTTTCGTTGGTGTTATGTTTTTCTTTCTGTGAATTATGTCTCCAAAGTGGTTTTCCATCCTTTTGTTGTGGCCTCTGTTGTTTGTCCAATTATCTGCTCTATGTCATGGTGTTTAAGAACACTCCTGTCATTGCTTTTTCTCTCCATGCCTCTCACTTTTAGATCTCCCCAGCTTCTTTCTCTGAAGTCATTGTGATTTTGTTAAAGCATCTTCGCCAAAACAGACAATTTAAAGAACATTTACATTTGAATTTGTTTATGATGTCTCCACAGCAGGAGATTGACTATTTTACAAGCATCTATTTAGTCCACATGTATTGAGTATATCACAGTTTGGTGAATGTTTGCCATTGGGTCAGGCAGGGAAGATACATTTTCATTTATTATTGACAACCAATCATTCTGAATATCATGACTTATCAGTGCTGATAACAAGAGAAGGACCAAGTATGCCCAGAAGACCATGAACCCAGAATGGAACCAGACTGTCATCTACAAAAACATTCATCTGGAGCAGGTACTGTGCAGAATGACATTAACATTCACACACACACACACACACACACACACACACACACACACACACACACACACACACACACACACACACACACACAACCTGTCTTGCTTGTGCAGTTACTTAATGTGCTGTGGGCCACTTTGGGTGAAGTGCATGTCTTATACTCTTATTAGGATTCTATCCTCAGCCCTGTCCCAGGGCTGTTATCCGTATCCCTCTGCAACCTCTTATCAGCACTCCCAAGACTCAAGTTAACAACCATCATTTCTGCTGTAACACAGTCTCAACACAGACAGCCTAACTATGTGTCATTTTGACAAAAGTGTTATATAAACTTGATAATCATGTGCCTGTATGCTTGTCTGTTACTGTGCGAGTGTTACTGTGTATATGGGTGCGTGTTCTTTTTGGAACTCTGTGTTTGCTAGGAGCATGTGTTGTTTGTGACAGAGACACCATCCAGACTGTAATTACAACAGTGAGATGAGTGCAGATCCGGTAGCTTTAGTGGTCTGAGAAAACAGCCCGTCATTGGCTCCTCTCAGGCTCTCTTCTGTTAATCACGTCTCATTGCTGGCCGCAGCCTGCCAGCCTTAAAAACGCTGCTGCATTGACTGTTCGCCCACTCACCCCTTGAGATATGTTTCCATCTTCTCCTACACATTCCCATATACAAATTCACAAGTTTATGCACATATGCGTGTTCATGTATTGGAACCGACCAAATCTAATGTAAGTCCTTACTTCCTTGCTTATTACAGTAAATGACCCGCCTATTATAGATTTGCATTAATTCATGCACTGCACATACAGCAGACCTGTTTTATTGCGCTTCCTCCACCAACATGCATACAAACACAGGCAAAATCACACATACACAATTCTCCCTCACACTTTACATATGCACACAAAATCCCTCATCATAATATGTGCCCCCTCTCTCCTTCTTCACTCTTTCTATCCAGTTAAAGAAAAAGACGCTGGAGGTGACAGTTTGGGACTATGACAGGTCCTCCTCCAATGACTTCCTTGGAGAAGTGAGTGCTTTTGGAATCTGAATGTCTGAAAATGTCAAATGCATTTAGTGTTTATATCACACAAAAGGATTCTGCTGTTATTCGACGGACCAGGTTTTCTTAAAACAACCTAATAATACTAGAATAGTATTTATACATCTGTATAATGAGCAGTGCTATTCATCTTGTGCTTAATGCAGTATGCATTACAATTCTTTAGCAAATATACTGTTTGCATACACTGTCCTGTTGTCTACCTTCATACACATTCCTCTCTGTGTATCAGTGAGTTTTTTTCTACCTGTTTCACCAGAGTGTTGAATTTCTTTTTTCTTTCTCTCAATGCCACTGCCGTGTGTATGTTAATTTTGTCTCAGGTATTGATTGACTTGTCGAACACGGCCCAGCTCGACAACACTCCTCGATGGCTGCCGCTGAAGGAGCAGAGTGAGAGCATTGAGCACAACAAAGCTCACCATGCTGCTCAAGGCCCACCGGGTTCTGGCTCAGGTCAGGGTTATGGTCAGGGACACAGCCTAGGCCATATGTCAGGCTCTGGGATGGGGCCTGGGCATGGTATGGGACAGGGTCATGGACCGGATGGGAGTCATGATTCACCTAAAACCTCAGTAATCAAGAGCAGAAGCCATGGAATCTTCCCTGATCCAGCCAAAGGTAAAATAATCCCCAATACATGCTTGTTTTTAGGCTGGGAACTACTCATACACATACTCATTTCCATGAATCAGTTTATATGAGACATTATGACACTGATTATCCTTGGCAGGTCTCCGTTTGCAACAAAAAAACAATAATTCATAAAACTGGTCACTCAGTTGTCATAGAAATAGAGGCTGTTACCATAAAAAACTAAAATGCTAATAATTTCTTGACAGCTGTTATTACACTCCATGTGCTTGTCAACTGCTGCAGTAGATGGCACAATATGGACCGTTGTGGAGGAGACAAAAATAAATACTATTAACAGCGTGGATTCATCTACAGTACATCATCTCGACCCACTAGCATTCATAACCTTCTTCCTACAGACATGCAGATGATGCCTTTTGAAAAGTCACACAGCAGCCCAGGCAGCTCCAAGTCTTCCTCTGATGGCCAACTGCGCTCCCACGGCCCCTCCCGAAGCCAAAGCAAGAGCAGTGTCACTCAGGCCCACCTTGAAGATGCTGGGATAGCAATTGCTGCTGCCGAGGCTGCCGTGCAACAGTCCCGCCTGCAACCAAGTAAATCCTGCCCCTACCCATGATACACTTCCTGTGACATGCTTCCTTTTTCCTGCGCATGCAAGCTTTGTTGAGAACGTTTGTTGAAAACCTGAACCGCTGTGCGTTCGCCTCCTTAACATTTTACCTTTGCCTTCTGCTCTCCTTGTTTTACTTTTTTTTCTGTGAGCACAGAGTGATTTGTTTTGATCAATAATTTTGGTTTAATTTTTGACTCCTCCAAGATCAATCTTACTAATATAGTCACTAAACAAAACACAAGGCAGAAGAAAAATACTTAACAACTGAGATATACCAAAACCTAAACTTGCTATAAAAAAACATTATATTCAGTCTTTAAATCTAAAATTAAATATTTATCCATCTGGCACATTCAGTGCAGTAAATATCCCAAATACAGTATTTGACATTTCCCATCTGTTTAACATTTTGCTGCCTATTTCAGTATCTTTAGTAGGACATAAAGTTAATATAGTACTATGAGTTATTACACTAACACAGCAGAAGAGTTTTACAATTTATAACACAACTAATGAACAATATATATTTAATTAGCTCCAAAATAAGAGCCCCAGACCCCTCTGTTTTTACATGAATTGTGCATGTGCCAATCCCAAGCATATGGTTTCTACAGAACCCAAGTGTGGAGATATTAAACCCCGTTATAGAAACCAAACTGGGATGGCAATCCCCCATGTCTTGTACCATATTAACACGATTTAAACAATATCTATTCATGTTTATGCATAATCTTTAGTGTGATGACCTCCAAATGAAGAACTTTGTTGTCATAGCTTTTTACATGTAAGATAAGTTAGCCCAGTGTCAGAACTATTTACCAAGCATGCAGTTGCAGCTTCCCTGGCTACTGTTCCCTGGCCACTGAGGACTTTGTGATGCTGCAGTCTCTCTCTGTGTGCATGTGAACCCTTAGATAAGTCACAAAACACACACACACAGACACACACAGGTATGGCACAGAGGCTCCCCTCCCTACCCAATCCTCTCCCAAACCTGCCGCCTAAAACAAAGGGGATATAAATCTGAGACTGAACCAGTCAAACCAGGAAACACAGACACACCAAGAGGTTCAAAAGTCAACAGGAGGCTCACTCACCGGCCAATGAGAGTAAAGCGGTCTGCTAACCATGAGAGGAACAGAAGTGTCAAGGGAAGGTGAGGCAACGTAGGAAATATGCTAAATATTATTAATCCTAACTTATTAACCATAATGTAATAACACTAAAAACTAATTAAAAAAGAAGATGAGAAACAAAAGCCATATAACTAAATGTGTAAATAATTGAAGTAGCAAAACATCTCTTTTCGTGTAAGTCTGTTAATGTCTGAGTGTGCATGTGCGTGTCTTTTTTTGTTTCTTTTGTTATTGATATAATTGTGTTTTCATGGCTATAGAAATGGCCTATCCAACTATTTGTGCCACAGATTATTAATTATTGTGTTATTATAAAGCAAATGGAGGCAGTGGACACTGAGATCAAGAAGGCAAAGAATGTATCCACCCTTAGTCTAGACAGAAACACTTCACATACTCCCTGATCTAATCACGCTCTTTCATACTGTATATGAGCTTAACTCAACAGCAGCCAGGACCCAAGAGAAAATAATGAAGTTCAATAAAGAACATTCATATGTCCTCAAACTATATTCACTTTCATTTATGAAGTGACCTTGATTTATTCTTAGTGAAGGGATTTGCTGTGATCTTGACGAGTTAACCGAGGTGATTCTCACAGCACTGCTAAAGGACAAGCTGTCATCTATGCTGATCTGTCCCTCTCTGATATGCTGTAATGTGGTGCTCATTCAAAGTTATGCATCACTGTCAGTGAGTGATAGCTGGGGGTGTGTTTCTGTTGGTCATGCATGTATGTGTGGTACAGTAAAAGTCAGTGAAGCCGCTCTTTGTCCGTTGCTGTGTACAAATAATTGCGACAGACAGACAGACAGACAGACAGACACAGACAGACAGACACAGACAGACAGACACAGACAGACAGACAGATACAGACAGACACAGACACAGACACAGAGACAGACACAGACACAGACACAGACACAGACACAGACAGACAGACAGAAACAGACAGACAGACAGACAGACAGACAGACAGATAGATAGATAGATAGATAGATAGATAGATAGATAGATAGATAGATAGATAGATTTCCTCACCATCATGTTTGCTCTTGCCACCCTCAGGACCAGGACACCGACTGGGAGATGTCTCAGGGTCAGTGGTGCTGTCTGCCCCGAGTCTTGTGGGAGATGCCTATGGAGGTCTGGATGGGGAAGAGGGGGCGGGGACTGGAGTGGACAGTGCCATATTCCAAGTGCCACGCATGTAAGACCATTTGTAGCTCATAGCACATCCAGTAATGCTCAAGGCTGACAGTAATGCCTAGAATTCTATTTCCATTCCATCTAATGATGCCCATATGTTTGTTTTCTTCTCACAGTGGTAAGACTATTCCTAACGGCACTGACAAAAACCAACTAGGCACCCCAGAAAATGAAGGCAAGTTACAGAAATGTCCTCTGTTTTTTTTAGTTGTTACTTGGTTGTAGGTCTCCACCTGCTGGATACTTTGTATAACAACAGAATACATTTATTTACTCTAAACTGTGTTTTCATAATGACTCTATTTTGTTGTGGAGTCAAATGCTCAGTTAAGTGGGTATTGTCAAGAATCATTATTTACCCAGCCTAATGACTTAATGCATGGCTTGGGATGGTGGAAGAGAAGTGGATGTCACCCTATCCTACCTGCTATCATAACTGTATCTACGTTTCATGTAGCTCAAGTGTCATGGTGCCTATCTTCCATCTCTAGTTACAATTTGCAACAAAAAGCCCAAGGTCATAGGCTGTAGCTGGCAGCTGTTACACAGATGAGGGTCAGGCGGTCATTTCCATGGTGCCTAACGACTGATTTACAGTTTTTCACAATCGCTATGACACTTTTTTCAATACTAAACAAACTTAACACATTTCTTCTTGCTTTGACACAAAATGCATTCAGTTAACACAAATTTAAAATGCCTGAACTTCTTTTACACACAAGCTCCACCAAGACCAAAACAATGGATCTTCACTAGCAAATTTACAAATGCTTTCACACTGTATGTCAGAACAGATAACATCATGTTCTAAACCTAACTTATAGGCTAAAGTCAAAGTGAACAGCTGATCATATTGTAAATTGAAACACAAATATATTCCCTGCATTTTATATATGCATTTCTTGAGAAACAGCTGATTGATGTCATGCAAATAGATCGATCACAGCTGATTCCCTTCTTGGAAACTCAGGTGTTGAGGTTCTTTCAATCGCATGATTATATGGTAATACAGTAAAAAAGGACCTATTTGAACAATATACTGTAGATGAACACAGAAAATAAGAAAAATGCCTTCACGAGGGAGAGGAAGAGGAGTACCAGGACAATTCTGTCTCTGTCTCCTTTTTTTCACAAACTGTATATTCTATAAAGCTACTCTGAGATGGGTCATTCATTTTTTGTATTGAATCTCTGCAGCAAAAGAAAGAAAATGGTGGCCGGGTTGGCTCAGTGGGTAGAGCACGCACACATATACTTGGAGGTTTATGCCTTGACGCAGATATCCAGGGTTCAAATCCGACTTGTGACTATTTCCTGCATGTCTTCCCCCTTTCTCTCTCTGCCCTTTCTCAACTAGCTGTCCTGTCGAATAAAGGCAGAAAACCCCCAAAAATAATCTTTAAAAAAATTTGCTAAACCCAACAAAACAAAAATGTAGAGGCTTCAACAGGAACTGCAGTCCAAAACACAATCTATGATCAATACAGTCACTTTTGTCTGTTGTATAAGGGCAGACCTGATACATAAAATAATGTAGTTTCTGTTATTCCATGGGATGTTAGTGTTTTTTATGACATTGTGCTATGACTGACTAAATGTTCCTGTTGGGAGAGAACATGTGTTAGTGTTTTGGAAGAATTATTTGATTTTGAGACATGATTACATTGTTTTGGTAAACACAGTGTATTGTGTTAGTGAATTATTGTATTTTGAAAATCGGTGTTGGAGTTTAGTTTACAATGTGTGATTTTGAGCATGAAATTAACTGTTTTGCCAATCGTGTGTTGTAGGTGTGTTGGTGCGTTAAGAGTTTAGGAAAGTTGTTAAAAGTATTGAAAAAAGTGTCATAGCGATTGTGAAAAACTGTAATTATCAATAGAGGCACATGATGGACATGGTCTAAAGAAAACCTGTGAAACTGGAAAGATGTTCCCTGACCTGCTTTTGTTCTGCTATGAGTCCAGGTTTAGAAATGCATATTTGTTAAATAATTTAAATAATCCTAAAAGAACACATTTTTCTGTGCAACTGTAGAAATCTGCTTGCAAGTACTTAGCCAAGGGCTCAGCCAGGGAATAAAGAAATATAGAAATCTCCATCACCCACATATCTTTTCATTCTTATTTTTTAGGCGGTAAAACACAAGTAATGGGGGAGATCAAGGTGGCTCTCAAGAAGGAGGTGAAGACAGAAGGCGACCAACTGGTCTTGGAGATCCTTCAATGCAGAAATATCACTTATAAATTCAAAAGCCCCGACCACCTGCCAGGTCTGGAAGTAGTGTGTGGCTGTGCACATGCATGAGTGCAAGTATATGGTTATGCATTTTTGAGAAAGATTAAATAGTTTGCAGCTTCACTAATCCATATTCATGATGCATTTAATTTGTCTTCAGATCTGTACGTGAAGTTGTATGTGGTAAATGTAGCCACTCAGAAGAGGATCATCAAGAAGAAGACCAGAGTTTGTCGACATGACAGAGAGCCCTCTTTCAATGAGACCTTCAGATTCCCCCTCAACTCAACTGGACACTCCATACAGGTACAACAGGCCACCAAATACGACAGATGCAGACCGGCAGATATGGATCTGGTTGTGTCTACCTGTCAAGCATGTGTCACGCAATGCTGCTCCAATTTGATTTTGTTAGATACCTTTTTTTGCATGGCCTAATAATCGCAGAAAATAAATTCCATAGATTTGCAGTAAGGTGTGGTGTTACCATCCAATAGTTTCAGTTCAGTTTACATCCATCATCTGCATAATGGTTCATTGCAGCTAATTAAAACTGGAGGCTTGGCAATACAAGTCTTAAACCTCATTATGGTGAGTTTTATAAACTGGTCTGCTGCCTCATGTAGCAGCTGGGAGATTGGAACTCCTTGTGGGCTGCAGGATATGACCATCTAAAAGTAGCTGGTAAATTCCATAACAGGTAAATTGTAATAAATACTGGCAAGACTTAAAATCTCATGCTCATTGATTCTTTTTCAGCTGATGCTGAAGGAAAAATGAAGTGGAATGTGTAACAAATACATTAATTTATAGTCTTGGATACTAACATGTCTGCATTTCATCCTGATTTAAAGGTTACACATTTTTTATTTCTACCTAGGTATAAATAATCAATAGATCAGACTTTGTTGTCTTGTAACCATATCACCCAATGGTGCTTGCATTATTCATGCTGAATGACATGCTTTTACCTGTGCACTTTTTACGATAGAATGGGTGCGTGAGCTGTCAAAGCACAAACACTAAGAATTTGATAACAACAGAGTCAGTCATGACAAATCTGTTTCTCTCTCCAATGTATTTCCAGCTTTTCTTGGTGTCCAATGGAGGTAAGTTCATGAAGAAGACCCTGATAGGGGAAGCCTACATCTGGCTGGACAAGGTAGACATGAGGAAGAGAGTGGTCAGCTGGCACAAATTGTTCGTCAGCTCCACTCAGACCAACCCCTGAGCGCCGTCCAGATAGATGAAAGGTGAAGCCAGAATGTACTAGTTCAGAGATGATTAAGAGAAGAAAAAAATCAAGAACTGGAACTAAAAAGATACATTTAATTCAGTTCAGAAGTTTTAGGAAGGAGGGAATTATGTGCTAATACCATAACAACTTTATCAGTCCAACACTGCCAGCCCACATGTCCACCTCATATCGAGTTTGTGCTGGCTGTGCTTGATTGTGGGATGCAAACAGGCAAATACCACAGCAGGCACTGAAACATGCAGCAATATGGCTTTTAGTGCAGGGTTGTCTTTCTTACCTTAGTTCCACTCCATGGTCCACATGAGACTTTGATGTTTCAGTGTTGTGCAACTAAACAAACATATCTATCAGAAGGAAAGATGAAGAAAAAAATGGAATTTGATCATTAACTGGATTAGCATTGTGTTTTCATTGTTGAAATGCCCAAGTGATGGTTGTGATGTGTGTGAAAACCAGTGGTCTTGAAATGCTTAATGATGAAGGAATGTGTAGTGTTCTTTTGTATGATAGTCTTTTAGTTTCATGTAAAAAGAAGGAAAAAAAAAAGAGTCAGACAGTTGACTTTTGCTATGGGATGAAGACAAAATGTACAGCACCACAGATTGTAGATATCACACATGCAGATTACAGAGCATATCAGAGAACCACATTGTACAGTGTGATGTTTATATAATATACAAAGATATCAGATGCAGAATATATCTAAATACAATATAATGTATAAGAGTTGTTCTCCTGTCACCAGATTATTTATAATAAAAATAAAGACATATGATCTCAGTTTAAGGTTGTGGGTGACGCACTGACAATCCAGTAGGCTACTTTAGTCTATGGTGTAGGCAGTCTAAATAGCCGTTTTGTGAATGTGGACCTCTGATTACACTGATGCACCATTAGATATTTAACAGGGCTGTGATTACACATTTGAAAGGTCAAAGTCAACATTCAGTGATCCATGCTATTATCTAAGGCAGGTTAGAATTACAATAAAATGAACAGCATTTTGGTTTTCAAAATCCAAAACACTTGCTGTGTGGAAAGTTACAAGCCAACTGTAGAGGATGACAAGAGTTTATCACATCTGTGTCATGTGTACGGCATTTTTACTTTAAGGCTGTTGTAGTTCAGAGCTCAGAGTAGCTCGGAGTATGCTAATATTTATTTATGTGTAGCTCATCATGTAATTACACTGTTGGAATGAACATGTAATTTACACAAGTTGTGTCAAAATCATCTGTGGATCTGCGACTGCCATCGCTTCAGTATGACAGCTTTGCTTTCTGTGTATTAGTAAAACCCCCTGGTCTGAGTTTTACCTAAAAAATAATTTCAAATGAAAAAAAAAGTTCTTACCAGTCAAATGTCAAGGTTTTTCTGTGTGTCCGGCTGTGCTGTAAAACTCACTATGCTGTTTTTATGTGAGTGACTCCCGCAACACAGTAAACCAGCCTCTTTCACTGCCTGTGACCAAAACACTCACTCAGGCCCACTGGAGTTCAGTCAGATGGGGGCCAAGTCTCAGTACTAATTTGGAGCAGGTGACCCATGTATTCATCGTGTAATGTTATGCCTCCATATCTATAGAAAGAAAAAGAAAAAAACACTAACAAATGACCCTCAGAACTACTGTCGGTGTATTAAAGCATATCACTGGGCTGATGCAATTTTTTAAAGAATTAAACAGAGGAAACAACAAAGACACTAAGAACACGATGTCACTTAAATGATATAGCAAAGGATAACAAAAAAGAGACTATAATAAAGAAATGATCGTGGTTAATTTTTCAGATATTTAATTTGCTGTGCCAACCTTACTTTTTTAATTCCAGACCCATTGGTTCTTAATTCTATGCAACATAGAAGTGTTTGAATGTATATTTTTTTTTTTTTGGAACTTAATGTTATATCTGTGAAGATATGGTCTAAAAGAAATTTGTAGAAAAAAATACTTTAATTTGTACATCATTAAAAGAAAACATTAAATATATTGATTGTTTTTACTGATTTTAATATAAATTGATTTTAACAGCTGTTAACTTCTACACGGAGCGTGTGCACTTTATTGTTACATTGTTTATTTTCTTGTCTTATTTTAACTGTCATGACACGCAAGATTATGTGTTTTGTGTTTCTGCACTGAAATGAACTGAATGTGTGTAATGTGGCGGCAGAAAATATTGTGGTGTACATTTTGTATCGACTGTATGTGGCAAAAGAAAAACATACAAACACGTTGGGGTTCCTAAACACAATACACAATCTGGGGAGAAATGACCCTTACAGTACATCATGCTCATAGTCTATTTAACAGTCTGTGTACAACGTACAGTAAATGAGACCTAGTCCCTCAATGCTCAGTCATGACTGTTTAACCCCTCGTGTTTCATTAGACCTTTCTCAAGCTAATTACTGTTTGTTCCGATCTGTTGTTGCCTGTAATTGTGAAACCATCCATTTGTTGTTGTTCTGAGGGGTGTGGATGTGACTCAAGTCCTTTGACATGTGTACATAAAGTGTTTATTTTCTACAAAGATTGAATGTTTATATCGTCCGAAGTTTGAGCATGTGAGTGTCGGAAAAAAAAATCACAAAAGACTTATAATTGTACAGCAATGCGTGTCTATAGTTGTATAAGGGGATTTGACTGTGTAATCAAAACATGTGCTGTCAACCAATGACTGTCTGTGCAACCACGTCCCGTAAACAGCTGAAACAACACAAAGGGAAAAAAAATCTATTCAACTTAGTATAGTTGTCTGAGACTTTGTGTTTTGGATGTTGCATGTTTTGTTGATGGTTTGTCTGTATATTTTGCCTACAGATTATGTTTAAAAAGAGAAATAATATGTATAGATTTATCCGTATGCTGACTTTAAAGAAATATGCTTGTAAAATTGTCTTGTTTTTCACTCAGTGTAAAAACAAAGAATCTAATGTTATGGTTTTGTGGTTGTACACAGGATGTGTAGAGATATTATGCAAATTGTGCTGTAAAAGATCAGCTGTTTCCCCTGAGTCTAAAGAATAAAAGAATAAATATTAAGAAGAGCTATATTACACATGCAGAGTTGGGCTTGGTTTTGTTTCGCATTATGAAAGTGAATTTTGAAGGTTAACTATTTTTTTTGTTCCAAAATAAAGACCATACTGCTTTTTCAATGATACTAGTCAGAGTAGGGACTTGTTATAGTAAACAACAAAAAGAAAAAACATAGCAGTCTTCACTGCCTTTCACAGTGCCATTCTTGATACTACCACAAGATGGTGTCAAAGTGATGCACATTGTGTGTTCGATTATGAAGGGCATATTTGCAGTAAAAAAGTAACTCCTCTGCAACACTATATTTTGGAGTAGTTTAATCACCATTTATTAATTAGACCTTCTCAAGGGCAATTGCATTTTGTTTTTGATCATCTGCTCCCTATGGACCCTGCCTCCATTCAAATGCAAAAGTTGACAATTAAGTGCAAACAACTTAAAAAATGCACTGTGACACTTCAAAATATGGATGTATATACCTAGCCATGCTGTCATTTTGTGGTGCAGTTTATAGGTGCTCATCTGCATCTTTTTAACATTCAAGATTTAAACTAAATGAACACAGCAACATTCCCATGCTTGGTCATGTCTTGATGCTTTATTTAGCTGTAATGTGAAGACATGGCCACTCGGAGGCAGAGTTGACTCCAGCTAACATCTGAGACTATTGTAGAGAAGAGCAGCCTGGTTCTAAAAGAAGTGGACGGTGTTTAAATACCAGAATAGCACTCAAAATTATAAAAAAGACATTTCATTTGGAAATACTACCACAAATCTGAAATGATTTGCAGATTACACAACAGCACGTAGCATTTAACACCCCCCCACAAATCCCGCGTGCAGTCCTTATAGTCTGTAGGAATAATTCCACCACAGATGTATAACTACAGCAGCAATACCACAGTGTAGAAATACTCTGTTACAACTATGATGCATTTTAAATGTTACCTTAGCAAAAGTACATCCGCATCAAAATATACTTAAAGTACCAAAAGTGAAAGTAGTCATTATGCAGAACGCCCCAGAATAACATAGGCCTATACTATATTATAATTACTGATGCATCTATGTGTTACCAATGTGTTGCAAAAGCTCATTCTAACCACTTTATATACTGCTGTGCTGTAGAAAAACGCATCATCATTTATTTGTTAATTATATTTTCTATCAGTAATCTAAATATGCAAAGTAAAAAGTAGGCCTAACTATAGCTGTCAGATTAATGTATTTGAGTAAAAAGAACAACTTTTCTCTCCAAATTTGGTGTAGTGGTATGAAGTAACATAAAATGTAAGCTTATCATTGTACTTTAAATTAAGAAGAGTTTTGAATGTAGGACTTTTACTTGTAACTGCATATTTTACACTGTGGTATTATTATTTTCAAGTAAAGGATCAAATGATTTCTTCCATCCGCGAATATAACATTTTCCTGTTTTAACCCAAGCTATTAGTCAATAACAATTTACTAAGCAAGGAGGGGTTCAAGGGTCAAGCAAGCAGGCAAATAACTGATCATGGTTGGATTTTTCATTTTTTTGTGATTGTGATGATGATATGACAAAAGAAGAATTGATAAATTTTAAAGGATGAAATCCAACATTAGTGTTTCTGTTTCTATAGAGTTGGATGAATTTAAATATGATCAAATAAATGTACGTTTTAAACACAACATTGCAGAAGGATGCAAAGGACATTGCATTTCAATAAAGAACTTCACAGGGACTTTTGTCAGCACTGAAAACAAAGTCAAAGCTTCTGCCCCTGTATATGTTATTATAATGTATTTCATTAAATGGGAATTGACTGTAAATAAATAACAAATTCAATTGAAATGGGAACATAAGCATTTTACAGTGAAACCATCATAAAATGCAGGCCCACGATAACAGGTAGGACAGGATCTCCCCATTTGGATTCATGCTACTGCACATGGATGCACAATACTCATTCACAAAACAGTCACAATGACAGAATCCCAATAATATGTTAACATCCACATCATGGAATCGTGGAAAGCTGGTCAGATATGGTGGCATTTTTCATTTCTGAATGTAGAACTTTGGGAAAGCAGAAAAACTGCATGCAACAGTGCAGCAATGTGCTTCATTATTACATGTTTTATGTAAAGGCAACCAACTACACTATGATGTTTAAATAAATGCAGAGGAATTAACACACATGTGGTAAGTAATTTCTGATTTTAATTATTATTATTTTTTTTTTTAAATCTAAAGGTGGCTATAGATGCGGTTCTTTTAGACTAAATTGTATTTATTGATTTATATTTGTAAATAGTTGAATCAACAGAGGAACAGAAGGAACAGAAACACGGTTTACAATAGTGGGTCATGCTTACAAGGGTTTCCAAATAAGACTCATGTGGGTGGGGTTTGAGAGATTCAAAAGAGTATATATATATATATATATATATATATATATATATATATATATATATATATATATATATATATATATATATATATATATATATATATATTATGGGTGTTGAAATATGAATATGTACTATGTACTACATGTACAACATGTGTGTGCATGGATATGGACATATTTAGTATATTTTATTTATGTTTGTGAAATTTCATGAATTGTATATATATACAGAGA
>NC_041338.1:25706117-25743617 GCF_004354835.1 Perca flavescens
GGCGGCGAAGGGGAGCGGAGCACATTTGGTGTTGACGCGCGTCGGGGAATTTCCCACTCTTTTTACAATGAATACCTGCAGGGTACATGCCTGGGTGTTTCTGGTCCTATTATGGCAGAACGGGACTTTGGCATCGCAGTTTCCCACACAGCTCATGTAAGTAGGCTATAGCCTCTATAATCCTATTTCGAGCAATTCATGTTCTGGTTTGCAGACTCCTTGTTTCAAGTGCTCGTCGTTTGGAGACAAGTATTGGGCTATATTAACGAGCCACTCACGGTGTGTTGGCGCTTGGGGGTGTGAGAGAGGGCTGGGCAGGTCATTTCGATCCGTGCACCAGTGGTCATCTTGAAGGCAGCCTATACAATATTTCAGCTTTCCTGACTGCTCGCCTCCAGGCAGTGATTAATTTTGGTTACTGTAATCGGTTTTGTCGCCGGTGGATGTCTGTGGCCACGGAGCCCCGTGACAGCTCCTCTATGAAGTTGAGGAGTTAACAGTGGCTTTGTCCTGTTCCTTTATGTAAAATGACAAAAGTTGGCCCTTGTCTTTGGCCCTTACCCTGACTGGTCGAAACGATCTTGTCAAGTCTTGGTTTATTATTTCCCCTGTAATAAAACAATGTTCTGCCCAAATTAGACAGAACAATCCTATTATTCATTTGCAAAATCAGTTATTGAACATATTGGAGATATGTTCTCTTACATTCAGATGGGTAATTCCATTCAAAGTTATCTTAACATCCAGTTCACATCCAGTTCCATATTCACCTGAACACCTTTTTACAGTAAGAGCCACCCAACAGCACATAGGCCTATGGCCCAACCAGTAATTTTTTAACAATATAAATTGAAGGTATATTCACATTTAATTCAAGAGTTTGGGTCAGATGGAAAATTAGCATCTTGTGTTTGCAACTATAAACTTTACCAATATAATAATAGATTTAACTGTTATTTGCAGGCCGTCCTCACCCAGAAAACGACAGTATAGGTCGATTGTACAAGCAACGACAGATAATTATGTTTTCTGTTAGGCGGAAACATCTCGCCCCGTAGTAATTATCACGGGAGCAAAGAAGTAAGTTAGATGACTAAGAGTTGTGGCATGTGTCCACTGGCAAGCGTCATTTGGACACTTCCCATTCACTGTCTATGTAGGCAGCCGGACAACTTTATGCAAATCAGGGGCGTCCAGCTCGACTCGCCGCCTCTGATAGGGAGAAAATCAGATATCATTTATATCAAGGTAGAAAAGTCTCTTAGTATAATGCAATACAATTTAACAGCACCAGCACTTTTGCTGATATTCAAACTCCGAAGTTACTTGTCACCTAGTCTATATCTTTGATGTTCCACTTCCGGGATTGCTCCGGTGCCGCAGGAAATTCCGTCTGATGAAAGTTTTTTTGCCGATGTGTGTTTCTTTCCACTTTCTTTGTGTTGGAATTTTAAACTCTGTGGTATGAGGACTAAGGTTAAAGGTGCCCTGCCACACATATTTCATTACTTTGTGGTAATGTCTGAAGTTCTACCATGGACTCTGTAACATTTTTTGTGGAGAAAATGCCTTGGTTACCTTGTTTCAAGCCATTCTAGTGTGGTATAGAAAGCCTACAGGAAGACTCAGCTCGATTTCTGCCAGTTCTCATTAATATTCAACAAGCTAAGCTGTTTGAATCTGATTGGCTAACAGCTAGCCAATGAGAGCCTGGCTGTCAGAATCTTTTACCCTGCCCAACTGGATGAGCTAATGAATAGTAATGAGCTCAGGCCATATGATGTAAGACTGACCAGCTTTTGTAATTGACCTGATTTCTCTGCTTATTTCTTTTCAGTGGCTAGAGCTGACTAAGGAGGTAGCAGTTCATTTTCACATTCACAACATAACGCAAACACATATGGACCTAACAAAAAAATGCACGTAAAAACGGTTTTGTATGGCAGGACACCTTTAACTGCTCCTCAGTTCCTCGGCATGGTAAATTGATACAGCTAGCTAGACTATCTGTCCAATCTGAGTTTTCTCTCGCACGACTATTTTACAGCGGTCTGTGCGGAGCTTAGTGTCGCCCAAGACGATTGTGATTGGTTTAAAGAAATGCCAATAAACCAGAGCACGTTTTTCTCCCATCACGGAATGCTATGTGTACTGGCAAGACCCTGCTCCGCTCCGCAGCGTGTGGATGGTCTGGTAAAGCGAGACTACGTGTCACCAATTCAAGTCAAAGAGCTACCGCTGCAGCTTGGACTCAACTACACAACAGTTTCATTCTGCTGGATGTGGAAGTGTATGAATATGTTTTAAAGTTAATTCTGTTCGGTGCTTCGTATTTACAAAAGGTCTCCATCATCTTGCAGGTTAAATTGGTTCACAAAACACCATTTGACTGTTCCTTTCACCTACATTGCTCATTTCTAATGTCATGTTCTCCAAGTTGTAGCATGGAGACCTCAAATACATATTGTGGATTCAAGTGCTAAAAAAACTTGCAGGCTCCCCCAGCATCCATTCTAAATGCACATCACACTGGAAGCTGACAGTCTGCCTTGGGTTTACTATTGTGATGGTGAACATTCAGTAGCACAAGGCTAGCACAAGTCTTTATATTTCTTTCACTGTTTTTTGAATGTTTGCTGAATTTCATTTCTATTAGTTGTTAGGTTGTGGAGGGTTCCTCTTTTAAAACATCTGCAGAGGAATGCCTGGATCATCTACAGTAGTTCTCAAACTTGTTTCAATAATGTACCCACTTTGAAATACCATTTCATAAGTACCTCCTGACCAGCACAAAACATTTTTGGTAGAAAAAAAGCCTATATATAAAGAAGCACAATACAACGCTTCGCTATCAGTGTCCGATGTACAAAACAACAATATTGTAACTAAAAAACACTTAAATGCTACATTTGAAGTGTTTAGAATCACTACATTCATTCATTATTATAGTGTATAAGTATTTTAGAAACCATGAATTAATTAAATTAACATTTTAAAAAAAATACACCTTGCAAGTATTCCAAAGTACTCCTTGTGGTATGCGTACCCCCAATCGAGAAACACTGATCTTCAAGTCCTTTTTTCATAATTGTTGCAGTCCAAAATAAAGATAATAAGATACAAGATAATGCTTCTTGCCTCACAAGCACATCAGTGTGAAATAAGAAGCAATTATAAGTAAATATACTGTAACTTAGAAGATTAACACATCTTCTAAGTTACTGACCCTGCATGTCTATCTGCATGGCATGATGATGATTAGATGCAATAGAGTGTTTGAGCATAGACAAAATGAGTCAAAAGCAATTCAAATAAAGTGGCTTTCATCAAGTGCATTCTTCTGGATCATACTGATCACATGGATGGACAGAAAAATATTCATAATGCAAAAGGGGTTTGCAAACTGCAACTCATGTTGGCTGTGCCAGGAATATTTCAGAATCAGATCACCAAGCCTAATAAAATTGCAATTCTAAGGTGATAATTGTTGTGAAAAAAGACAAAGGGTGCAGTTCTGGTCAGACCTTGATCCAAAAACCTTCCACTTCAGATCAAGGTACTTTTAGGCTGAAGAATGTCTAAATTGGCCACTTGGGTGTGAGTGTACAGAATAGGCTTAGAGCGTGAGCAGAGCACCGAAGGTTGTGTTGGTGCATCACAGTTGGTGTTTCCATGCCTCATTCCGCTTTGCTGTTTAGACTTCGGTCCAAGCCTCTGTAATGATGTGTAATTAGATTGTAGTTTAACACAGCGGCCCACTGAAATACATACTGGCCAGCTCATTACTCTATCTAGTGCCAAAGTGATGGCATCATCTGTCTCTCTTTTTCTTGTATTTTCTCTCTGCCTCTCTTTCTGTTTGGCTCTCATTTGCTCTTCCTGTGTCTGAAAAACAATGTAGGGCAGTGTCTGACCCAGTTGCCATTTGCATGTACATTTGTGTGTGTGTGTTTAATTATCCAGTGTTGTACCAGAGGCTGCCGTAATCAGAGCCCAGCAAGCAGAGCAGAAAAAATTAGCTACCTCAGCTCAATAACAATTACTTTATATACTGAATCACTGTGTTATTTTAATCATCGAAAACAGCTTACATTATATGTGTGATAACAGTGTGATGATGGTAAAATAATAATTGCTGAACTTCCCCTATGTGTGTACATATAGAAAAAGGTGAAATGAGATACATTACATGAAGGAGGTGACGTGACTTCACATACAGTAGATCAACCATGACAGGCTGAGAGCAAGCCTTCCCTTATAGTATTTATGAAGCGTCACCATTAAACCGTAAGGGATGCTTGGAATTGCATTATTTAAGGATGAGGAGTTAATATCCAGAGATTTTCCATGCCTAAAGATAATACATCTGACCATTTAAGGTCAATGTAACAAGGGATTTGACTGTGAATATTCATATAAAGCAACAGGCGTACAGTTTTTACTTACTGTATATAATGAGCCAAGTGAGTGCTTTGCAGTCAAGACTTCTTTGTCTGCACATTGCAGTGTTTAGTATTTACGCACACACACACATACACACACACACACACACACACACACACACACACACACACACACAGACGAAGCAAATGCACATACAAGGGATTCAATATTGTGCAAATAGGGATGAGCTATTCTGCAGATGAGACACTCTCATGAAGCCAAAATATTCGAAATCAATCTTGGAGATAAAAAAATAGTGGATGTGCAGAAAAACACATTGCCCACATGCACCATAGCCTGGTTTGTCTCATCCATTTGTCAGCACCTGGGAGTTTTTGTTATAGAGATTTGCACTGGTAGCAGTAGATTTCACAGAAGCTAAACTCTGGAGAAAAGGCCCTCTTCTCTCAATGTCAAGTCCCTGGAATCACACACACACACACATGCACACACGCACGCGGACGCGCGCGCGCGCACACACACACACACACACACACACACACACACACACACACACACACACACACACACACACATGTACACATAAACTGTACAACTCTAACTCACAATTGACCTGTCCATGCTTCAGGCTTTGAGAGCTTAGGGGTCCAAGGTCCACTAAAATACCTTACAATCTATTTTCTGTCCATAGATTTGGGGACAACAAAGGGTAAGAGGAGAGATGATGAAAAGAAGAGAATTTAAGAGGAGAGAAGAGAGTGAAAGAGAGTTTAGAAGAGGAGAAGAGAAAAGTGGCAGTTTCTCTACATCTCATGCATAGTTGTAGTTTGTATAACTAATATGTAGCAAGAATCATAAAGGATTTGACTAAGGCCGGCTACACACTGGCTGCGTGGCGTGAGAGTGGCGTTTCTGTTGTGTGTCAGCTGCGTGGCGGCTGCGTGGATGTCTTTACACACCAGAAACTTGTCTGACGCGGCGCTGTTGCTGCTAGCCTTGTCTGTACACATGTATGTTTTAGGGCTGTCCTCGACTAAAGAAATTCTTAGTCGACTAACACTTATACGATTTTGTCGACTAATCGATTAGTTGATTTAATTGACAGAGCTGTGCGCTTTGAGAGGTGGTTAAGAATAGAAAAGCACAATATAAATGTAGTTAATTAACCATCTGTAAAACTGAGTTTCTCCACAATTAATCCTGCAAAAGCACCACTTTAAATCTTGTGTTTACCATAAATGTGCTCAGAAGATTCTTGGAAATAAGTAATTAAGCATGAATAAGCATAAAAAATGACTAATCGACTAAAGAAATCTTAGTCGACTAAGCGACGTCAGCAGTATTGACGGCAAAATAGGCTACAGAATATTTCATTTTGGATTGACAGGTGCAATATTTGAAAATCGATTTTTTTTTTATTACATTTATATCTGCATTTATGTCAAAACCTAGAGACTTTCAAACATCAAAATGTCATTTATTAATATGTATTTGTGTCAAAATGACATATACACATCGTTTCCTATTCTATTTTGCCTGGAAACGCTTCCAACACGCTTGCGTGTCGCGTGAAAAACAGCTATCGGTTCTATTTCTAGCATGCGCACGTTTTCGGCTGAGACATGCGTGTCACGCAGGCCGTGTGTAAGCTCTAACCTGTTAACATGGGAGCCAAAATAAAAACCAACACGCCACGCAGCTGACACGCTCACGCCACGCAGCCAGTGTGTAGCCGGCCTAACTGTAACTATGTTCACATAGAAGCAATCTGACTGGCTGTGTTGCTCTCAAATGCACATACCGTACCTGTATCCCCAGTAGAATAAGAAAACAAGTAAATTAACAAATTTTAAGCATATTAAGCAGATTACGCATAAGGTTAATATACAGGTTTATATATAAACCTATTATATAAATATGAAAAAATAAAAATAATAACCCAAAATGCATGTAATGGTAAATACAGCTTAATTAAAGTGTAATTACAAGAAGTACAAGGCAGCCTGTGACTCATGGAGACCAATAAGTCACAAGAATATTTACAGTAATCAGTTGAGAAAACAATCTTACCACAAGGTCTGTTTAGTAGCTTTTTTGGAGGTTTTGATCATATCACAATTTTCATCAGCAGATATCATTTTCCTTAATGGGCATCACCATTTACAACACGTCCTTATCGGTCATATTAGATACAGTAGTAGTAATGAACAACCTATCATATTGTTTGAAGGATTTGTTGTTACATCCAGCACCACTGATCCCTTTGAACCTGTTTGCAGATGAAAGATGAGTACCCAAACACCAGTTGGTGGATCTAAATCACCCTAACCTGTTAGGGTGATTTAGATCCACCAACTGGTGGTACAGTAGCTGGACATCTATGTCAGTTATGGCTGACCCTGCTCTAATATCTCCACCTACCCTCTCTCTTCCTAAACAATTTTAAACTACACTATCCCCAATAGTATTCTCGCTCTTGCGAAGTGTCTCCTATTTTTCCACAAGCATGCTTGCTCAGATTTTTCCCTATACACTGTGGATTTTGTGTCCCTCATACATCTTTCCCACATCTCGTCTGGCTTCTTGATCTTTTGCACCTTTCTTTATTTGTTTGCATCTTATCACCTTCCTCAGCTGTATTGAGCGTTGATGTTTTGCACACATATTGTAACTTGCATGACACTTATTACACTTCTGCAATACCAATTTTTGAGGAATATTTTGGGGGTATGCATATCTGGTTTCTATGTTTATCTCAGTGTGTATATGTGAGTATGAAATGTCTATTTGCCATTCGGGAGGATTGCAACTGAGTCTGTGTTAGTATGAATGCACAGCAATGAGAGCATCTGTATCCCATGTCCAACCTGTGATAATTCTCATACAATATTAATGGAACTGTCTCAATGTGCCTGTGTGCACGCATCTCAGTATACATGGTGAATTACAGTAATGCATCCACATGCACAAAAGTATTTTGCTTCAGCAAGCCTCTTGTACCAGGTGCGCTTAGGGCTGGGTATCGTTCAAAAATGTTGATACCCATAACACTACTGTGACTCTGATACTGGTTCCTAAACGATACTTTTTCGAACCAATTTTATAAAACAAAAATGAATTACAACATTACACATTATGGCACACATCTTTTTATTTATTTTTCAGCTCCTATTATGTGAGCCCCGTCTCTGTGTAACGTAGACGTGTAACGTTAGACAGCCAATCACAAACATTATTAGATCTTACTACAAGCATGCTGCATGCTTATTGGCTCACTGATCTCATTCTTCTCTCATCTATCTCTATCCACAGACCATAGCCACTGTGTTTAGGAGGCAAGAGGTGATTTAATATGTCGGTATATTATAATTAGGGATGCATCAAATACAGGATTTGGCTTCGGATTCAGCCGAATATTGAGCTTTTTGACGGGGTTCGTTTTCTGCCGAACCTTACAATTTTTTTCCACCGAACCGAACCCTACGCTTGCACTACTCACCCTATGTGGGTCAACGTAATGAAGCCGCCGTTGATTACGGGAAGGTGTTTACGTAGGTAGACCGTTCAATGCAGTAGGCTGTGAGAAAGTGAAAATGGAACTTTGCAAGGACGATTTTTCTCGTGGTGGCAAGGACCCTAAACAATACACAACATCGCCGCTGCCAAAACATTTGCGTATGAAACATCCGAAAGAATACGAGTTGTGCATGAAGGAATCTACAGACAGCAGCCAAAATGCAGCAACTTCAGGTACTTCAAAGGAAGTCACAGCTAAAAAACTTTTGTTAACCATTTGTTTACTTCATTAATGTGTTTACTGTGTTAATGGACTGAGGATGGGAGTAGGATTCGGTATTAGGTTTTGGATTCAGCAGAATCTTAACCAGTGGATTCGGTATTCGGCCGAACCTCAAAAATCTGGATTTGGTGCATCCCTAATTATAATGCATGCTGTGAGTTTATTATGCTTTGACAACATTATTGGAGGAGGATGAGAGGAAGGTAGAAAACAGTGTGTTGCACCAGCAGGCTGGACCTGTTGTCTCAAGGGGCCTGTTTCACAAAAGCAGAATATATAAATCCAGGATAACTGATAAAGCAAGGCTTGACCTAGTCTAATCTGTGCATCCTGGCTTGGTGCGTTTCACAAAGGCCAAGCCAGGCTGAGGAGGAGCGACTAGGTCGAGCCAGGCTGAACTAATTCAGATAGATGCGCGTCCACGGATTTCCTCAAAAGACCGCGAGGTTGATCACAGATTTACTGATGCCAAAATGGAGAATACGCATTGTACATACTTTATACAGAGTGAGCAGCAGCTTCTTGTGGAAGTATGATGACGTGAAACACATTATTTGAATAAAAAGAAAATAACACGGCCGCTGTAACGAAACAGCGAGAGAAAGTGTAGCTGACGATCACGGACCGACTGAATGCATAAGCAGCCTAAATATATACATTAACTGACCACTGCTCTGAATGGAAACCGTCATAATCCTACCATTCAATGATTAGGCTACTAATCATTTGCACAAATTAACAATTGTACTCTTTGCCTTAAAAGTAAGCAGAAGATAACTCAGGAAATTTACCATGAAGATCCATTTTCTAAAACGCTAGAATATGAAGCGTAAATATCTCTTTCACTCTGTTCCTCCCTCTCTCTCATTCATTGGCTAAAATATTAATTTCCTAAGTCATATTAACTTCCACTACTCGCTTTTAATGCAAAGTGTACAGGTGTTCGTTTTTGCAAATGACAAGTGACACATTCAATGGTTTCATTTAAGAGCAGTAGTTCATAAATGTATATTTTTAACCTATCATTTAGTCGGTCCGCTATTATCTGTCACGCTTTTTCTCGCGTTTTTTTATTTTTTATAGAGGACGAGTTTCCTTCTCTACATATTATATGCCTTGCTCCCTGGTATATATGGACATAGAAAATAAAGACACTGAAGAAATTGCACTGTAAAATCTAGAAACTTTAAAGATAATAAAGTGATAAATTCCATGCTCACTATAAACATGAATGGAGCAGAGTATATTCATCAGTTATTTCCCCCCAGGCAAAATATAAGAGTCTATAATTTGGGAGGATTGTATAGTTAGGATATGTTCTTAAAATTGTACAATCCTCCCAAATTATAGTCCCAGTTTACTGGACAACACAAATTGTGTGCTAAGAATGCCAAATACAATGCACATGGAAGCAGAACAAACATGATCCTTATTGTTAAAGAATAAAAAAAGAAATAATTTAAGGTGCATTGGGGAACTATAGAAATGTACAGCATTGTATGTATTGCCCTTAGTAACAGACTTCATTTAAAACTCATTTGAAATTTTATCAGCCTTTTCTAATTATCTCAACAACTGCCATAATCTATTCATCAAACTTCTTACAACAATATGAACAGCAGTCTTCATACAGCAATATAACAGTAACAATGACAAATTTATAATTATAAAAAAAAAATAATGGTCACAACTTTAAATAATAACAGTACTCAAATAAACAGCAATATGCACCTGTTGTATTTTAATCCAGGCTAATAAGAAAAGGGTAAAACCACTGCTGAGTGAACAGAAAAGGTTCCAGGATTAAATAAATCCTGGCTGTTAGCCTGGTCAGGACCAGGCTAGCTGCACAGAATAAATCTCCATGGTGATTTATGTGCCTCTGCTTTCGTGAAACCGAGTCAAGGCTAAATTCATCCAGGATAACCAGGAAATCCCGGCTTAATCCCTTATGTTGGTTTTGTGAAACAGGCCCCAGAGCTCTTTGCTATACAGTGGAGCACGTCGCCTGACTCCTGGCCACCTCCCACCTCTTGCCTGTCCACTCACATCACTGTCACCGGTCACAACACTGGCTGACACTTATCTGATTGGTTGACTTCATGTTTGAACTCTTAGAAAGTAATCGTATTGGCTGACACTCAATGACACATGTTTGATTAGATGACATTGTATTTGTTCCCGGTGATTGAAGCTTGATTGGTTGACATTTTGCTTGACCTATCAGAGTGATTCTCTTTGGCCTTGTTTGTGTTTACACTGTCTGTCCAGATGGTCTTGTTAGATGATAGATGTAAGGTAACATGATGGACAGTTTAATTGCACTGTGAAATGTTTGTGATGTCTCTTCTAAACCGGTTACATCTGAGTTAACTTAAGCTTGGTTGTCTGCATTGCTTTGTCCCATAGGATTAAAGAATGGGTTGATCAGATACAGAAAGAGCTTGTCACCCTGGCAGACACAGCCACAGCTGGGAAGAGCCTCACTCAGGTAAACACCCACACGCTGCACACACATGCATCAAGAGAGAGCTATGGACCTACCACATACACCATAGCATCACAGAAGTTGCCATATTTTTTGTTTAAAAGTTATATTCTTCATTTGTTGAATAAACCAAAAACATTTCTGACACATGGGTATTTGGTAAATCATCAATTACGTACGTGATTTTACTCTTTGTGTCTAGATTTTTCTGAAAAACAAGCACCTGTACAGTGTTGAGCAAAACGACGCAGAGGAGCTGGTGGCCAGAGCAGCCACGAAAATTGAACAGCTGCTGCGGAAGAGATCTGCTGCCTTGGAGGTAAGACTGACTCCACTTAGAGGAACCAACTGTCAGTTTGCAATTTTACTTTAGTTATAAAGCTGTATACAGGATGAGATTTTAATTAATTAATTAACCACGGCGTCGAAAATAAGTTTTCCATCTGCTTCTTTTTAAGACATTGTAGACTAGTATATTCAATAATCAAAGAAAAAAAGTGGATCAAACTAGTGTTTAATCCACCATTTAATAATTTAAACAAATTATATAGTAATTTCACATTTTAAATAATTATTATTTTACAGACCCCCCCCTGGGGTCAGCTGTGAAAAAAAAACTAAACTGTGCACACAGAATACAAATCTGTTCCCTCGGTTTTATAAACTGTACGCACATATTCATAATCCGTTCCCTCGGTTTTATAAACTATATGCACAGATTCATAATGTGTGCCCTTGGTTTTAGAAACGTGCGCAAAGTTAAAAAGATATTCACAGATTCAAACTTCCGGGATCAATTACTTTATAGCGAAATGTTATTAAATCACAAACGACGCATCTTTCCTAATGTGGTGAGGTTGACAATGAGCTACAAACTCATTTTCATCAAAACGAGCCGTCCTCCAACCTGGAGAAATAACATATATATTTTAAATTTCATACTTTTATTTTTTATTTTTGTCTTTTTATATTTTGCACTTGAAAGGCAAATTTACCACACCTTTGGACTAATATTAGACTGGCTATATTCAGATACAATGAATTTTGAGTTGAATATCTGTTTTTCTGTTATTTGGGGCATACATTATAGGCCTACATTATCCCCCTTTTGGCCAAATTGAATAATAGTTGTAAATGGAAATTATTGTTTATAATCCTAATAGTGAAATGATGTAAGCAATACATTTAGATTTTAAATAATGTGATTATAAGATATTGCTCAGAACACAAAGCATTCCATTGCAGTTACACCACCATCTGGCGATGTATTTATTTAATTGATTATTATCTGGCTGAGATTTCACATTAATTTTCCAAGTGGGATTGCTGTGGGTTTGGTTGAAATTATCCTTCAAATTGAGGAAGTCACGTTCAAAACATGTTACTGTAATAATCATCTGGCAACAAGATCCTTGGTCCTTTTCCATATCGAAAGGCTTGCTGTGAGCGAAACAAATATTAGGAAGAAATCACTCAACAACCTTCACAATTCTGGAGGCCGTTACTTTGTTCCAACGTTGTGGTTATTTTGTAAAAGCACACTAATATTTCAGGGTTGAGGTGATATGGGTAGAACAGATCACTTAATTGTGTGACTTTTTGGATGATAACAATGGTGGGATGCACACAAAAGAGTAGAGAGCGAAGACAGATCTTTCTTCTACAGTATCCAATGTGATAATGAGAGCTTTGACCCTGGGGGTGTTCTCTCTTTCTCCCCTCTTTTCCCTCCCTTTTTTAAACTTAGAAATGGGTCAGATATTCTTATCTACTGTATATCAGGAGTTGAACTGTTTTTTATACATTCAGAGAGAGTTCACAGCACCCCTTATTCTGTCTTTATAAGGCATCACCATTGTTGTCTTATTAGTAATGGAGAGGGAGTATTTATGAATGTCCATAAACACATCTCCTGCCAAGTGTCTGTCTTGTGTATGTTAAGTAAACACCCTGGGGTTCTTATCATTTTTCCGAGTACTGGTGCCATAAGATGCGTAAACAGCAAGGAGAAAATTGGCTACAGCACATTATCCACGTGATAGGTCAGGTGTGTGTGTGTGTGTGTGTGTGTGTGTGTGTGTTAGGGTATGTTGTAGGTGGTGGGTCATCTCGCCTGATGCTAACAGTCCATCCAACCTCTGGACATTCATAACTCGTTACTCTTTATTGTGTCTTTGCGTCTCATCCTCTCCTAAGAGTAACCTCAAGGCACACTGATATTAAATTCTCTGTCCTGAGATGTATGGATGGGGAGATAAATGGATGAAGGGATAATGTGAAAGAAGAGCAAATGCATGAACGTGATGGATACATAGAGTCATTGACAGATAGACTGAACAGTCTATTTTTGTTGGGTCTTTCTAAGACTTATAGGGTACAACACATAGCAGTGACCAGCAAACTCAAACCTGAATTACATACACTGTCCCTGTAGATTTTATACTAGTGCTTTGACGTGATTTTTGCTTAGTTAAATGAAGAAATTTGGCTGTTTATCAGACAAAATACAGGAAGAAAATCTTTATTGCAGGGAGATCCTTTCTTGTTGAGTGCCTTTGATATGAGGTAGGGAGTGACTCTCAATGTCAATATAATTGGAGATAGCCCAAGGCACTTGAGCCACTTTCACTTAGTTGTCGACTGCTTTAAAACTTTAATCCTCCTTTTGCCTCTCCTCTCTCTCTCTCTCTCTCTCTCTCTCTCTCTTTCTCTCTCTCTCTCGTCCTCTCTGTCTTTCCGTCTCTGATCTCTAACTCTGCATGATGGATGCCTCTGAAAGGCCACAGTTTACCGAGCCACAGGTGTGTGTGTATGTGTGTCCACGCAGGCTTCCATAAATAGGTGTGTGGCAGAGTGTAACATGCATTATGAATGAGTACTTGGCTGCACACTGTTAGGAGAGATTCGTTTATCAAAGGTTTTACAATGTATACCGGGGCTGGATCGCAACAGGGAGCACCTCACACAATCAAACACCATAGACAGTTAAATGAATGGACCAACAGATCCCGTTGCTCTGGACGGAGACCAGTGAAGATTATTAGAAGCACTTTTCCGGTGAGGGCTGAGCGTTACTGCGCAGCCTCCAACTGAGCTTGAAGACGTAGATGTGACGTGAGCAACCTGTTGTAAGTCTTGTGGTAGCTGTGCCAAGAGAAATCTCAATCATTCCGAATCTTGCAGAGATGGAGAGCGTAGGTATATGTAAGGAGATAACATGGGCACAGGCTAATTATTGCTAACTAAAATGCTAGTTAACATTAGTAATTAAACTTAAACAGCTAATGCAAGTCGAAACTGCTTGCGAGCTTCTCCTGTACTATACGGTAATTCCTCTACTACGCGACAGTAAGTCGCGTGTTTATGACAATTGTTAGCCTATCTTTACAAAAACGTCTGCTACGGAGCCATAACGTGAGGTACAAGGCAAGGCCTTTTATACATTGTCGTGTTTCTTTAGAAATAAACAATTGACAAATAAAGTCTTTAAACGTGTCAGATGTAAAGTTATAAAGTGACGTCAAAATGAATGGCAGTCAATGGAATGCTAACGGCGGGTGAGTGCTTGTTAGCATCAAAATTAGGAGCTACGCTTACCAGACGCTCACTTACCCCCTTGTCAAACTCCTGCTAGGATGTGTATGCATAGTGGCTCAAGCCAATTCCTCTTTTCCCTTTCTGGCTTGCATTTTCTCACCAAATAATGAACATTACAATCACCTGACACGAGTTTCCGTTATGGTAAGCTAAGGTTAAAGCGGCTTTTTGTTAACTAAGGAAAGTAAAGATACATAGGGTGGCCTGATGGTATCAGGGTTCAAATAGGTCTATTGCTATACCTATTAGCTTAATTTACATATTCATTTGTTTTTCATGGACAGGGGAGGGGAGAAGACTCTGGACACCCGTCTGAGGAGGCCCCTGTCCAACAGATGTCAACTCACACCTCAAGAGCTTTTGCACATCCCTGTGGAGGCTGGGGGCATTGTAGGCTATACATGGTAAATGCATATCTACCCTACCTTTCTGTAGTGAAGTCTGTTGAGTGAACTCTTAGGTCAGAGTCACATTCATAAAATATATGTCAACACAGAGCAGCCAGTCTACATTTCCAGAGGACCCTTGTTGCCATTGTTATTACTGTAAAGAAACAGATGTCAGATGAAATGTGATGTCAGTAGGCAATGACAACAGACACACTTCTACAGTACACACATACTTTAACATAGACATGTTTACATACATTCATACTTTAACATATACATGTTTACATACATTCATACTTTAACATAGACATGTTTACTTGTCCTAAAAAAGTATTGGGATGAACAGTGTTAATTTGAGTCAGAAAATACTTCTACTACTTCAAGAGAGAGACAACTGTGTGTGTGTGTGTGTGTGTGTGTGTGTGTGTGTGTGTGTGTGTGAGAGAGAGAGAGAGAGAGAGAGAGAGAGAGAGAGAGAGAGGCTCTAAAAAGGTTTGTCAAAAGCAATTGACCACATAGTGAAAGTGTGTGATGTGCCAGAGGCCAGCTCCATTTACTTAATTTACCCCCATCCACAGCCTGTTCTCTCTTGGTCTTGCTGTCTATGTACACTGTAATTACTGTAAACACTTAATAATTGATGGTGCAGAACTGTTATGGCTAAAGGCGAACTGATAAAACACTGAAGACAGACATCCACACATGCTTACACACACACACACACACACACACACACACACACACACACACACACACACACACACACACACACACATCAAGGTATTGTCAACTGTCCACTTCTCTCTTTCTTACTAACAACCAGCAGCCGTGTGGGGTTTGCTTTTGTTTGAACAATCTGCATGAGTTGAGTGAGTGTGTGTGTGTGTGTGTGTGTGTCTGTCTGTATGTTTGTGTGTGTGACTTCAATTTCCACTCTTCTGCTGGGGTGAAGGGCTCTGTCCAGTGACTAATGAGCCAGTCTACAACATTACTTAGAGTAATACCTCAACCAGCACCACTAAAACTCTACAGGACACAGGTGGCCCAGTGTGTGTGTGTGTGTGTGTGTGTGTGTGTGTGTGTGTGTGTGTGTGTGTGTGTGTGTGTGTGTGAAAGTGAGTGAACTTGTATATGTGTGTAGGTTAATGTTTGTGTTTACAAAAAATGAAATCTTTCTTTTCCAATGACGGCATCATGATTACTGGCATGCAAGTTAAGTTCATTATTGAAAACCCTTGGAATGATGGGCTTCTTTCAAGTTATCATTTATGAACGAGGAACATTTTAGTGGATGCAATCATCTGCATATTAAAAATAGACATGAAGTGATTACTATTAAATATGCCAGACATTAGCAATAGGTCAAATCTTCTTGGCAATTCTTACTGTTAAATATGTACCTTACCAGTTTGCACCGTGGTTCGCTTGAATTCAGAATCCAGCTACAGTTGCCTCCAAAGATGATCCATTTTCACTGCAGGATAAATATTTTAAAATGTCCATTGAAATTCTCAAACCTGACCTGCGGCAGAATCCACTTCTCTGCTTTTGTTGAAATCAAAAGGAGCATATTTAAACATTGCACTGGTACATTTTTAAGCTCAGAAAAGGCCCCTTGTCTCACTTGTCCAACCCACAATATCCAGGCTTTTGCTGCAGTGTCTAGTTCAGCCACATGTTCTTTAAAATTACACACTTTGTTTTTACATTTCTAAAAGGCTTCAGGTGCCACTAAAGGATATTCCACAATAATACCATAGACACAGCATATTTCCCTTGTACATTGAATATTTCTTTCAATTCACATCTCTCAATGTCTCTCTATGCTATTTAAAAGGAGGTCAGTATGTTTGGCATCCTTGATTCTATGTGAGAACTTTCAACTGTTAACATTTAATTTTGCAACTTTAACACTTTGATCATATTTCATTTTCTGAAATATTTTCTCTCCTCAGTGCCGTTAAAACATTTTGTGTCAATAATTTAGGCTTACTGGATCTTGCAAACTATGTCTTTCTTTTTTCTTTTTTTCTTTTTGTTTTAAGATTATTTTGGAGGGCATTTTTATTTGTATAGGACAGTTTAGACTTGAAAGGGGAGAGAGAAGGGGAATGACATACAGAAAATGGCAGCAGGTCCGAGTCGAAGCCGCGGCCGCTGTGCCGAGGAGTAAACCTCTATATATGGGCGCCTGCTCTACCAGGTGAGCTAACCAGGCTCAACAAAGCTCTTCAAAAACAAAACAACAAAGTACCTTTCCCTTCTTGATTTCACCTTGATGTCTACATTGTGCAGTTCAGTTACCAGTGAGTTAAGTGTCTGGTGTGTTTGATAGAGTCTTTGGGCTCCAGGTGTTGGACCATATTTTTATTAATCTGTTGCCTGCTGTCACAATGTTATAATAATGAGCACAAGATGTGACATTAGGTGGTTTTCATGTGTGTGTATGTGTGTGCCAACGTCACGCAGTAATGAACAGAGACCATGATACGATCAGAGATATTCCAGTCTCCTGAGCAGATGTTACTCAACCTCCCATCTCCGCTCTGTGCTGATCATATTAAGCAGACAAGAGGTGTCTGCATGTGTCTGTCTGTGTGCTTGCATTCCTGTTTGTGTGTGTGTGATGGATAGAAAAAGAGAGAGAGAGAGAGAGAGAGAGAGAGAGAGAGAGAGGGAGGGAGCAGTGCAGATGGAGAATTCTAAGTAGACTTATGGTAGGCCAGGGACAAGTATCCAATACATTCATCGAGAAGAGATCCAAACTGTGTTGGTAGATCACAACATGCTAAAGATAACAATGGAATACTTGAGACAGTTTCAATCTTTCACTGTCAAGAGATGCAGTTGTTTCATATCTAATAATAATCTACATTAATTAAATGTGACATGTAGTTTTTTCAGAATCAATATTGTGATACTTTGTTGTAATCGGGATGTGATGAGATAATTAGTGGCCTTTGTCTTACACCAGTTTGAGATACTGTTTCTCAGTCACAATCCACATGGACGTTTCTTTCTTCTTTTTGATGCTGTTGCTGTTACATTTCCATCATGCCTTCCCACATTTGTTTTTTACCTTTTGCCTTGCAGGAAATCACAGCTTTTTAGAGATGATTAGTTTTGCTTTTGTCCTCAATTTGTCTTGATCTTGCCACTTTCTGAAAGGGCACCCAAGTAAATGAGTTACTACGTTATATAATATGTTATTACTAATGGTTTTAATAATGATTCATAGATAGAAAAAGGTCAAAGGTTAAAAAAACAAACAATAAGCACTGATCAATGAAGTACCAATAAGACTTGAAGCAGCTGTAGATTTACTGTTCCCATTGGAGGCTTTGGCCTCTGAGAGAAGTCATGTGAAGCAGTACGGCACTCCCCATGGGCTCTCACAGCTGCAGATTCATCTGCTCTTTCTCTCTGTCTCACGCTCTTATTCTCCCTTTTCTCATCTCCCTTCCTTTTCCTTTCGTTCCTTGTATCCCTCTCTTTCTGTCGCCCTCCTTCTCCAGTCTACTGTATCTCTCCTGTGTCCAGCTCCTGGCCTTTTGCCACAGTTCTCTGTCAAACTGGAATTTGAAATCAACCTTCTTTATCTCTTCTGACCTCTGTCTCTCTATTGTCATGCTCCCTCCTTTCTCCTACTGAATGTCTCTTCCCTCTCCCTTCAGCTCAGCTTTTGTATCACTTCTCTCTTACTCTTCCTGTGTCATCTGTTTCTCCATTCAACTCTGTTTGTCCATCCCCCCTATTCTGCATTTCTTTTATCTTTTTATCTCCCACTCTCATTCTGTTATAACTCCTTACACACATGCATTTTCCCAGGGAACAAACTAATGCATTGCTGGATAAATCTCCCATCATTCTTTACTAAACAACCCCCACCTACCCTTGTATATATCTATCTTTATCATCCCACTGTTCATTCTTATAAGCTAAATTTTAATGAGAAGTGTGAACACTGTGATCATGCTGAGTCAGCGTATTGTTTTTCTCTCTCTGGACTGTCCTTTCCGTTAATCCATCTGCTCATAATTTATGTATTTTCCTCTTCCCTTTTCAGACTCCTTTCTTTTCTGCTTCTCATACTGACCCTTCACATCTCCCACATTTTTACTTTCATGTCATCCCTTTGAGTTGGGACTCATTATGTCGAATAGATAACCAGCGTTCATGAATGTGGACACGTTGTCAGAAACAAGGATGGGAAAGATGAGACTGGATGTGGGTGTTAATGATCTTTTAGACCGTTACTACTCTTGCGAGAATTGCTTTGTTGTCTAGGGGAGAAGGCAGTGTGCTCTGAATGGCCCATTGATTTTAGTCGTGTGGAGACTTTAGACACACACACACACACACACACACACACACACACACACACACACACACACACACACACACACACACACACACACACACACACACACACACACACACACACACACACACACAGGGAGTCTGGGAGGCTCTGTGAGGTTAAGCAGAGCCTGTCTCATCTTCCCTGTCTATCCTTTAAGCTGTGCTCTGCTTTCTCACTAAATTCATGGTGGGCTACTGGGCTGCCCTGACAGAATGACAACTAAGACTGGTGAGAGCCGGGCAGAACTCTCTCTCTGTGGGCTAGCAGGTACGAGTCCAATAGCCATCCAACACTTGTGCCAGCTCCAATTGTTTATGTGCTCTCTATGGCTGCTGTGTAATAATCTCATACATCAGTGTGCTTGAACAATGAAAGTTGCATGAAATGAGAAATATTATATTATGTGCCCTATTTGACTGTTGGAATATTGATAGGCACAACTGTTGTTGCAGCCATCATTAGACTGTTCTCATGTTCAAATGGGAGTAAGATATAGCCAACCAACATGTATCAGCAATTCTGCCTGCAGATAGTATTGGATATTTTTTCCTTCTTGTATTAGATAACATGATTCTTATAAATTCCTTCTTCCCTTTGTTCTTGTTTCTTACTGAAGCACCTCATTCCTTAAACCACTCCACTTACCATGGCCAATTGATCCAATTCCCAGTCTCCTCGTATCCATCTATTTGTGTGTCCGTCCGTCCCCCCACCACCATTAAGGCTGCAAGGGAGTGGTGGCTCTCCTCGGGTCTCCAGTGGTCATCCAGTGACAGAGTTGACTCATTATGGTGTGGAGCTGGGATATCTATACCACAATAAGAGAGAGAGAGACTAATGAGCGGTTCGATCAGGCATGGGGATTGTGTTATGCACTCTCATTAACTAAACTGTTCTAGTGCTAAATTTGTGTGTTTCAATTGAGAAACTCTGGCGTCTAATCAATTGGCAGAGAGGGCAACTTACAGTGGCTCTGTAATGAACTGTTATGCCAGTTTAGAGAGGTTAGCTGTCACTCAGGGAGTGGTCTCATTAAATGAAGGCTCTGTAGTTTAGAGTGGATTTGATTACGGTGTTGCTTTCTTTTGGTAGTAATGTGTTTGACAAAGAGAGAGATATAAAGGGATACAGAGAAAAATAGAGAAAAAATAGGAGGGTAATTAGGTATCTGTCCTCACACCCCCTCCTCACCCTCCTCCATATCTCCCAGAGGGGAGAGGAGCCTCGTCAAAGCCCTGTCATGAATTTTAACAACCCTGTCGGTCTGCACTCTTAGGCGGTCTGTGTGTGTGTGTGTGTGCGCATGTGCGCGCGTGTGTATGTGTGTGTGTGTGTGTGTGTGTGTGTGTGTGTGTGTGTGTGTGTGTGTGTGTGTGTGGATTTGCATGTGCATGTTCATATACAGCAAGTGTGTAAGGGAAAATGGTATGTTCACCCAAAATCCTAGGAGTCCTATATGCTCCATTAATGTCTAACAAATTGCTACAGCATCACGCATTATGTATCAGTTGTATACGTTATAAACAGCTGTTGTCATATCACATACAACATCATGAAGCGATTTGTAATCACTATCCATATGTTCATGCATGACTGTGTGTGGGTGTGTGTGTGTGTGTGTGTGTGTTTCTGCATGCATTTACGGTGGTACGGTACTTTATACATTTAGCAAATTGAAATTTTTTTGAAAGATCTGGGTTTGTGCATAAGTGATAACACACAGTTAGTTCAATGGTGTGACATTAACATGATGTCATGTTACATTGACATTAGCTGACATTAACCTAATGACAAGGGCTTCTTCATTTGGCCTTTTCAGCATGGATATGAACTGCTGCTCCCACTTTCCCTCAGGTGGCACATTATTACAGTCTTAAATCTTATGTTTTCCTTTTTTTCTAATGAAACACTTATGGAATGAAAATATAAGGGACCAGGTTTTTTGTTGTGAGCGTTTTAGCGTTTTTGATTTTGCAGCATAGGTGTCACTGATTTTAACTATTAATGAGAAACAAATGGGATTTTATATGACCACCCAGTTCTACCTGGGTTTTCCTTACCTCTGAATTCACAGTAAGCACTGGTAAAGCAGTAAGTAGGCAGTGAGTTAGATCTTGTTTGTGCAAAGTCAGTGGCTTTTATGACCAGCACATGATTTCAATTAGAATCTACTGCCCTGGTATCATGTACAGATTCTTAGAGTGGATAACAAGACACCAAATATCTGTTGGCATTATATGAGTCTGAATCAGACATGTTTTCATACTACTCATTGAATTGTTCTACTTTAATTAGAGCTATATATTGATACAGATGTAAATCTCCAGAAGAAATCACTAAAATAGTCTAAACTCCGCTAATGTCTAGTGAAAGCAAGCGTCATCGTCGAGCATATGATTGACACAGTTTATAAATGGAAAAGGGTTTGATTGATGCAGTGACGGAACTTTTTTGGAGCGTAATGACCTAATGATCACTATTTTGTGTTGGTATGTGTGTGTGTGTGTTATGGCTCGAATGGGGTGTATATTTAGCCGCTGACAGCAGCAGAGGAGGAGGAGACAGGTCTGGAACAGAGTCCAGGACTGGAGGCCAAAGGGATGGGACTGTTGATCAAGAATGGAATCATTGCCTACAGCAGACACATGGCCATAGACACACATATACACATTCAGACCCACACTCAGTAAAAGCACAGAATGACATATACTATAAGCATCTCATCCAGTTTTTGCTCATGCACAGATCTGACATGGACTTTTTTATACTTCCCTACTCACGCAGTTCTACAGATGGGTGTCAGACGGAGATTCAGCTATAAATACACTTTAACGTCATCCATTCTAATTGCATCGATTAATTAAAAACACATCTCTGAGTGGAGTTTCTCTGAGGCTATGGTAACTTTGCTGTTGTGAAGGAAGTCAGCGTGTCAGACACGGGGGTTCATTTAAAGGCTTTCCTCAACAGGGTTGTCATTACTTTGTAGGAGAAGGGCAGGCAAGGGCCATGCTAAGGTTTGATCTGTGTGGATTTGCCTGGATGAACATTGAAGTGAATTGAAATTTTGACCTTAGGATGGTGTTAGACGAAAAGTCAGAGGATCCTCTGGGGATCATAGATGTCTGTACCAGATTTTGTCCCATTCCATCTACGTAGTTAGTAGATGTTGAGATGTTCAGTAGATAAGTAAAAGGTTTGGCCAGCTGGTGGCACAAGGGGGAAATTCAGGGAAACACTAAAGTAATTGAAATGTATCCCGTGGCAATGAATGTCCCCCAGTACAAGGTACCAAATGTAGTCCCAATCCATGCAGTAGACGTTGAAATATTAAACTATAAACTTAAAATATAAACTTTGACCTGCTAGTAACCTGAGGCGCCTTAAAAGCGGTCATTGAAAACTGTTTTTAAATGCAATTCCACTGTTCATTGATGTTCATTTATGAATAAATACTACCCTGGATGTCTACAGAGCACTTAAGGCACTCACTTGTTCCCAGTGTGATAAATATGCACTGTTTAGTTTGTGCTTGCCCTTTTTATTGCTTGCACTGTGTAAGAAATGTTCTAGTGCGATAAATACAGTCAGGGCTGGACTGGCCATCTGGCATACCGGGCATTTTCCCGGTGGGCTGATGCACTTTTGGGCCTTAATTGTCTCCAGGAACTCCCTTCCCCACTCTGGGTCCTGAGACGCGAGCTGTCATAGTTATGCTGGAAGTTTAGCATTCACGTTAAAATTGACAAACGACCACCAAAGTGCAAGGGAGGTGCAGAAAAATTACGGGACAAAAATATTAAGAATCTACAGGCGGATTCCTCAAAATGTGCTAAAATTTCGGACATATTTGGGGCTGTAGTAGCTGCTTCAACATCAGCATTACCTGAAGTAGAGGAAGGTGGAGAGGTGGCTGGCTATACAGAGAAGCAGAAACAACAGCATGACAGGGAAGAAGCCGAGGAGGAGGAGAGTGACCACGACAGGGCCATGGGAGCGAGTGAGGAAAAGATGGAAGAGAGAGTAGATGACGATGTGGTAAGGAGTAGTCAAATTAACAGGGACTCTCAGGAAGGAAGGGAGGCTGTGTGTGTGTGTGTGTGTGTGTGTGTGTGTGTGTGTGTGTGTGTGTGTGTGTGTGTGTGTGTGTGTGTGTGTGTGTGTGTGTGTGTGTGTGTGTTTGGCTGTAACATTAAAGTTAGTGGCTGTCAGGTAACCTAACTATTTAAGCTTTGAGAAGGATTATGGTTATGGTTATTGTATTTAACAGACACTTGTGTCCAAAGCGACAAAATATGAATCTTACAATTGTTCAAATTAACAGTAAACTGTTTTTAAAGTTGCTAAGCCAATATTAAGAAAATAGTAATAATAACAATAATGGCAATACAGTATGAAATATCAATAATAAAAAATAAAAAAATAACATAAATATACAAATCATAACTCTAAGAATTAATGAATTATTTAAGTGTAGATCAACAGATAAGTCTTGAGACTCCTGTTGAAGGATCCAAAACTATCACATGAACGCAGAACACTAGGCAACTCATATCATAGATAGCATATTTTAAGAGGACTGTCTGCAGGGAATGGGTCTGACCAATCACGGTGGGTGTAGGCCGCCTGGGCCAAAAATGCCAGGGCCGATTTGTTTGTCCCAGTCCAGCCCTGAATACAGTATGTTACTCTTACCACTATTTTCTCTATCGCTTCTCAGTTTGAGTGTGTGTGCATGTTAGAGAGATGTGGAGAGCAAAGGTGAGGTTAATTACATTCATATCCCCCTGTTATTTGGTAGAATGTAAATTGATTGACAGCCTCTCTGTTGGTAGCCCATTTGCACTTGACTTTATTCAGTGATCTGATATTTCTTACACTGCTGACCCCCCTTTTCTCTATATTTTCTTTCAAGCGCTCCTTCTCTCACTTGCACATCACTGATTCTTGGGAATTTGGATAAAACAGGTTTTAATTTTGAAAATAAAAAGTTAGTTGGAACCTCCTCATTTTGTATTTTTTTCATAAAAATAGTCATTTTTCTAGTTATTACTTTGTTTTTGTCAACACCATCAAACACAATAAAAAGCAAATATTTTTTTATTTATTTGGTCTAATATGTATTTAGAGTTTTTAAATCATTATCTGGCATTCGTAGTATCCATATCTGCTATTAAATGTTGAATATTCACTTTTGTTAATTGTTTATACTGTTTCACGTGTACTCCTTTAAAAGATCTAACATCATACAATGTTTAATTTAAGCCTAACTAAAAAAATAAGTGTTTTTTTTATTAATAAAGAAATAAAATTCAAATTCAAATTATAAAGAAATAAAACTCCCTCTGATGGTGGTGACTTTAAAACTGACGGTGGTGACTGTGGCCTCATTAAAACATACAATTCCAAAATGTATACCACTCAAGTCAATGGCTTCTTGCTGAACAACTATTTAACTATTGGGTCCAAAAAATAACAATCCTGAGCATGCATATCATGTGAAAGAGTAGGTTTTAGTCACCACCATCAGACGTCACCACCGTCAGGTTTTCTGTCTGACGGTGGTGACGTACAGTCTGACGGTGGGGACGTACAGTCTGACGCTGGTGACAAAACCTCTGAATGGTCCTCAACGGAGGCTAGAATATAATTGTTGATCACAATAAATACGGGCTCATGGCTGTGGTTCGGCCACAGCCACGAGGCCTTATGGCCTATTGCGATCAACAATTATATTCTAGCCTCCGTTGAGGACCATTCAGAGGTTTTTGTCACCACTGTCAGACAGAAAACCTGATGGTGTTGACGTCTGACGGTGGTCACAAAAACATATTCTTTCACATGATATGCATGAGTTGTTCACATTAGCCATCTTGTTTCCCCTTCTTGGTACTTCAGACCTCTTCTGAAAAGTATACATTTATGCCATAATCTAATCCAATATTTTTTATACAAAAGAGACGGTGTTGACATGTTATGGTTGTGACAGTAGCAGTGTTCAAAAATATAGAACACACACAAATATATAATAAAAAATAAAAATAAACCTATAAAAGAACCTTACATATGTGCAAAGGACCCCCTGATTAACCTTGATTCTTTTTATTCATGAAAATGTTATTAATTTCCAACAGAATTAGCACTTTTCTTAGTGGGACATGTTTTTGCCAAGATTTTCAAGAATCAGTGACATATACACACACACACACACACAAGCAATACTCTCTAACAGTACAACCTTTTCATTCGGCCAGTACGACACTCTGTGGTGTGGCCTTTAGCGGACAGTGCAGTAAGACCATGATAGCCCTTTGGTTTGAGCTCCGCGAGTGAGATCAGTACATCACAGTCTCCGGGATGGTCTCCATCGTGCTTTTTAACATACTCTCTTTTGCTCAGGTTTTCTATAATTAGACTGACGCTGTGAAGGAGGCATACCTTGTGCAGTTTCCAATCTAAATCCCTGTCATATTTCAATCCCCAGAAACTGGCCACAGCTGCTGAGAATTTCCAGATGCAGCATAACTGGAAAGATGAGTTTGAGGTAACGGAGGGACACAAAAATACAGACACACACGCATACAGGAATACCTGCATAAGTATATTACATAAAGTATGTGTAAGTTTAATGTGTGTATTATATACTCTAGTGTGTCCATTACTACCGGTAAATTGGTTTATTACATATTATACACTGTGTTATGACGTGTGATGTCCCTCATTTCAGATGACAGATACGCTGCTTTCTAAGAACCACAATGGCACGCAATTATAAAGCAGTGGTCAGGAAAAAAAATACTTGTCACAGAGACAGATAAAGATGTGTCTAATCATCGAATGCCCATATTGCGTTCTCAATGGCAGGAATATGCTTCCCTGAAGCTTTGCAAATGGCTGTAGGCACACAGACACAGATGTAAAAAGAGGAACACTCAGCTTAACTCATAAAGTATTCATTTGATTGGTAGCACAGACTAGTGTCTTCATTAACATAAAACTGGAGAATTTACTAATGGAGTTTGCTACCAACAAAATAAAGAACTGTTTATGAATGGATTAAGCATTTCATGATTGCATAAATGTTACTCTTCTTTGTGCAACACCCTAAAGCAGCCACAAAGTGATATTTGTGCTTCTGTGTGACTTGTTTACAGGGTGATGAAATATCCTACTACAATGCAAAGGACAATGTGAGTGTGTGCTTTTTTGTTACCTTCCGCCTATTTGCTGTCCTGCCCCGGCAAACACACAGGTCACACTCGGACATGGGCCAGTAATATGGTTTGACTACACAGCACCCTCCTTTTCGCTCTTGTCCTGCCTTTCTCCTCCTCATCTTCCCTCCTTGCGTCCGTTTTGCTTCTCCTTTTCACCACATCCATATCTTATTTTTTCAACCTCACTTTATATCATTGCCTCAGCCTTTTACTGCAACCCCTCCCTCTTTTGCCTCTTCTCCAGGCTTTTCTTCCCATGTCGCTTCCTCCCAATCCTCCCTCTCTCAGGTGCAGAGGTTTCTGCCATGTTTCTCCTCTAATTGACAGATGAGATGTATGAGCTGGCTACACTGTTGCTTTATTAGGAAGCAACTGCTTGCACTCTCCCTCCCCCCTCTTGCTTTTTCTCCCTCACTCCGCCTCACCACCTCACTCCCTCTCTACTCTGCATTCTTTCCTTCATATCTCATCATGCTTTTCTTCATATAGCTCCCTGTCTGTACAGCTGTCATTGATGTAAATTGGTGAATGCACACAAGGGGCCTAGACAATCTGACTGTCTCCTGCTACTCCTCCCAAGTAAATACTGTATGATTACAAGGCGAAAATGCAGGATATCATTAAGAATACAGTCGATGATGATAACTATTCTTAAACGAGCTGGAAGGGTGTGAAAAGTGCCACGACGACATTGATAAGGATGTATAATCTGTCTTGTGCTTTTAATAAACCCATAAACATGCAAAGATGCTTCAGCAAATAGAATAAAGAGGCTTTGTGTGATATCTTAAACCTACGGTCAGCATTACTGTCTGCATCTTGATTTTCGTTTCCCCCTCAGCTGGATGCAAATGAGACAGAGGGAAGAAAATACAGGATTCGACCAGACTTTATAGAGGATCCATCATTTAAACGTTTGACTGATCACAACCACACGGCTGTCCACATCCCCACTGACATCTATGATGGCTGTGAGTACACACACACACACACACACAAACAAACACACACATGCACACACCCAAGTGGTAACCATGGATACAAGTGACACACCAACCCATTAGGAAATGTTATTTACAGATTGTGCCCCTGGCAAATTTGCCCATGGTTACATGATGGTTTAAAAAAAAAAAAAAACTACAGCACAATGGGATCTTCTCCTTTACTCTTCTGCCTCATGGCTAAGCTCTGTGTCCTTGGGATATAAATGAATAGAGGATCCTCTGAATGAAATGACTGATGCATTATGGCCTTTGTCTGAGAAAACCTATCAAGGTTTTGGTAATAAGTAGTTTTATTCAACCTGTTCAGGCTTTACATTATTAGCTTTGAAGCATATTCGTAAATAAAAGGTTTGATTGATATGAATTCTAGCCAGTTATCCAACTTCATTTGTACTAAACATATATTATCTACATAATCCTGTCAGTTTTCTATATTTTCCCATAGTGGAAGGTTTTATTTGGAAATGTGTCTTTCTTCACAGTATGATAATTAAGTATTTTTTACCTAACCTAAAATAAAAAAATGTGTTCCCTACGCTACATCCTTTATCATTATAAAACAGTAATATCAATGCTGAAAGCAATCAGCATTTGAAAAAATGCTAGCAGAGCTAACATACTAGCTCTATTAGCATTTTGTCAAACAAGAAAGGATAATTTCTCTGTACTGTAAATCATAGGCCAGTATATGTTTGATTGCCTTGTGTATGCTTTATGTTGTCAGTTGTATTTGAACTGTCTGGCATTGTAGTTCATGTCTGCGAAACAATTTAAGTTCATAATAAAACATATGTGCATCTGTTACAGAGTGTATAAGCCCTGTTTGTCAAAAAAGTACATTTCTGATAATTTCATTTCATTTCATGTGGCGACATTTACCTTCAGTGGTTCGCAGTAATTTGATTCTCTAGAGTCTCTGTGACATTAGCACAGCTCAAGTTGAATGTCAATGGCTTAAGGATGGTCTGTTGAATATCTTAACTGTGGACTAATTTCTGTATTATATTTGAACAGTTCTTTTTCCTTTCTTTCCTTTCCTTTCTTTGGGTGGTGGTCTTATCATAGTGTGTGGGACTTTCAATGAGCAATAAAGCATTCTGTGCCTTGCTCAAGGATATTACGTTAGGACTGCACGATATGAAGAAAATATCAAACTGTTTTTGACTGATATTGTGATTGCAATATGATTCATGATATTGGAGGGAATGATCATTTTGTATAATTATTCTCATTTTCATTGAAAAATATTAAAATAAAAAATTGAAATGATTAAATTATGATTCCTGCGAGGATCTATACCTAACAAACATGTTTTTTTTAGTCTGTAGGATACGATTTGTAGGCCTGGACGTCTCTGCAGCACCACAATACTCAATTCAGAATGGTTTGACACATATTTTGCCTTTAACAAATGCTGCGCCCTGGATATTGCACTAGTCCATATTGCGATTTCGATAAAATTGTGATTAATTGTGCAGCCCTAGTTCACGTATGTATGAACATGAGTCCAATTACAGGATAGTTTCCCCAACCATCAGGCTGCACTGGTTGCTGCTTAGTTTGTGTATTTTTTATCTGTGGCTGTGTGACACTGAGTATCTGTGTGTATGTAAGTGTTTAGATGTTCAGTAATTAGTGTACAGTGGAATGTGGTGCGTCAGCAGTGACTGGGAGGGAAAGCAGAATGGAGTGACTTCCTCAGCATGGACCTCAGCCTGCTGGGGAACCGTCTGGCCCCAAGGTTACACACTTCACCTTTCTGCTGACCCCAAACACAGGGGCAGAAATGAGGGATAGGGATGGGCATACACTGTTGTCAGTGTGTGTTATCTGTAAAAGTGCAAGCCTGGTTTATTAGCATGTTTTTCAACTCATTGTGACGTTGTCATTTTTTTTTTTTTCTGAGACGCCTCTCTGGCCATAATCTGGGCTGGGTGCCATGATTCCTCACAATGCTTTTCTCTCAAGGATGCTGTTTATTGCTAGCCTGTAATGAGTATGCATAGATATGCTGAGCTGCTGGGACCTATCCAGAGCTGAAGTCTGATCTTAGCGAGATAAAAAACGATATGTGTGTGTAGGGACCCAGAGCTGGTAGCACATTTACAGTGGGGAACAATCTTTGTTATGGCGAATAGCTTTTCAGTCCCTATACATTTATTTTAAGGTTGAGACAAGGTTTAAGGATTAGGCTAGAGTTAGAGTAAGGGTTAAGTTTTAGCATGTAGTGCTGATGAAAATACGATAGGTAATGAATGGTATTGGAAGAGTCCCCACATTAATAGCAAGATAATTATGTGTCTTTGAGTGTACACTACCTCATATACTGTGTCAGATATAGGCACACATGCAGGAGTATTTTGTATGCCTGAAAAGAAACAGAGGATTCATACGTTATTGAGGTTTCAACTCCCCAATTTGATCTCCACCCTATAAATGTTCCAGGAATAGCTTTTGCTCAGCTGGAGTAAATTTGATTTTCTGGGGCAAGTTTATGAAATCACCATCTATAGGCAGCAGCATGTCACATGTGTGAGACGAGTGTAGGTTAGGAAGCAGACGTTCGGTTGACAGAAAGATCTGTTTTGTCCAGTGAAGGACATGGTCACATGTGACAGAGAAGAAAAGGAAATTGTGTTGCTTTTGCTGAAAATGTATTCATACAATTTATATGATACTCCAGGGCTAGTTAAAAAAATATATATATATATATTATTTTAACTTATATCACAACATTGTGAAGAGTGTATATGATTAACATCAGCATAGCATGATCTTTTTCTTTTTCAGAAGAACAGAACAAAACAGTGGACAAGAAATACAGCAACATTCAGAGACACAACTGAGAGAGAGAGACAGACAGGAAAAGAGATAGACAGATACAAAGAGTATTAAATGCATAATGACCTTTATATAATGTAGCAAGAGCCCCAGTTTTTCAAATTCACAGAAAAAATATTATAGTATTTTATTCAGGCTGATACAGTATGTTAATTCCCAAATAGTTACCATTGTTATAGTCTGGATCAATGCCCCTCCGCTTCTGCTCTCTGTGTGTTGCGGTTTTCAAAATCTCTTCTATTCGGGAAACAACAACTTTCGAGCTAGCAAGCCACATGCTAGAAAGTTTCAAACAAGTGCAATAAGGCAGGCCTGCTTGGCTCTTTTGGTGAACCATTGTAAAGATTTACAAGGACTATGTTTACGGCATTAACGGCGATACACTGGTAAGAGCAAATTACGTTTATGTGTATGTACGTAGTATATGTGTTTATGGAGGTTTATGTTTGCATTTAGATAATTTATATAGCTCACGCTACTGTAGTGTGATTGTGATTGTGTATTGTGATTATACAACAAAATAAGTTACCAATCTGTGTTCATATTGTGGAGCAATACGCTCTTGAAATACAAAAAAATAGACTATTTAAAATAGTCCCTCCCTGTTTAGTTAACCAGCCAATTTAGCCTACCGTGGGATTTATCAAACTGAATAAATCCAGCCTGCACATAAAGACAAAACTGCTTTGCTTGCTCCATTGTGTTGTAAGTAAGACATCTGCTGAAAAAGTTATTGTATTCATTAGCATGATTGCCGTACTGTTTAGTTCAAAAACATCCAAAACACCAAAGGAAGATGAGCCGACCAAACGCGAGCTTTTATTTTGAAAAGTTGAAGCTCGAGCACGGCACTAGCCTCCCGGCTGAGACGGGAGCATAGACTGTATATTACTAATATATTATATTATTAATAAGGGCATGAGACAGGAGTTCTCTTTTTACTATGCAGCCATACCCGACTATAATAAAAAGGCCGAAAAGGGGTCGAAAATCCAGCTGATTAGCTGTTCCCTCTAGAGGTCTGGAACTTCCGTTGTAGAATCTGGTTGCAGCGTTTCATTGTTGCATTTGTTTTCGGGGTTTGTGTGCTTTTCTTTTTGCATCGTTTTTTATTCGCATCGCGTTTATGTATTTGGTTGTGTTGTGTGTATTTGCATCGCGTTTGCTGAATGCTGCGCATGTGTTGTCAAATTAATGAAGTTGTTTTTCTTTTTGCATCGCTTCTTTTTTCGGGGTTTGCTTTTCTTTTTGCATCGTTTTATAATTGCAGTGCGTTTGTATATTTGGTTGTGTTGTGCAGCGCGTTTGCTGAATGCTGCACATGTGTTGTCAAATTAATGAAGTTGTTTTCTTAATTTGCTTGTGTTTTGTCTATTTGCATGTGTTTTCTGAAGTTGCAGGGCGTTTGCACCTGTCGGCCACCGTAATTATGTGAACAGTTAACTTCATTTAATATTTTATGTCGTTTTCTTTAGCGTAGAGCAAATGTTCCACCAAAACAAGTTCCTTCCCGAGACCATTTTGCAGAGGCACCATCGCTGCTTCTGGAACTTAGCGCCGCCCAAGACAAATGTGATTGGTTTAAAAGAAAATGCAAACTCCTATTCTAGAATATATCTGTGGTGTAGCCAGACCTTATTCCACAGCGCTGTGGATACCATTTTTAAAACTAAATCTAAACTTTTATAAATGCCACTGCCTTGCCTGCAACATCACCCTGCCCAGGCTCCACTCCTCTTTAGTTTCCCATTGTGATCTTCCCATCACAGCCAGGTTAAACTTCAGTCTTTGTAAGCATTAAACAAACAACACATAACATATTAACTGGGAATTTAATAGGTACTGTCAGGCGGATTTTGTTATGTTTGGACAGAGCCAGGCTACCTGTTTACCCCTGTTTCCTGTCTTTGTGCTAAGCTCGAGTTTGTGTACAGACATAAGAGTGGTATCTCATCTAACTCTCCAGAAAAAAATGTAATAAAGGTATTTCCCAAAATGTCAAGCTATTCCTTTAAACATTTATGACATTTTGATGATCTAGTAACTGGCTCGATGGTGTTTTAAGCCCCCAACGTCTCTGGGGGCAAGGTGGAGGGTGGGGGTGTGGCCTGACCAACTTTGCTCATTTGAAAGCCATGATGTCTCTCTCTCATGGGTGAGCCAAATTCTCTGGGCTCGCAGAGCAGAGAAAGGGGAGGTAACCTTGCTCCTTATGACCTCATAAGGAGGAGATTCCAGATTGGCCCATCTGAGCTTTCATTTTCTCAAAGGCAGAGCAGGATACCCAGGACTCGGTTTACACCTATCGCCATTTCTAGTCACTGGGGGACCATAGGCAGGCTGGGGGAACTGATATTAATGTTAAAAAAACCTCATAAAGTTACATTTTCATGCCATGGGATCTTCAACCTTATCCCTAACCCCAACCATAACCATTGCAAAATGCTAGTGCCTTCTAGGCAGCGCTGCCTGGAAGGAAACGTTGGGGGCTTAAAACACAGATAAACTAAAACTGACACGCTGTTGAACCCACTACTGGATGAAACACAGCACTGTATCAAAGGGAGTTTTTCTTTAGTGGATTTAGCATTCTTTTCTAGACATAAAGTATATGATGAGTGTAGGGATGGACTACCTTATTTAAAGGAACATGCCGACTTATTGGGAATTTAGCTTATTCACCGTAACCCCCAGAGTTAGACAAGTCGATACATACTAGGGCTGGGCGATATGGTTGAAAACTGTATCACGATATAAGTTTTTCATATCGGTCGATATCGATAATTATTGATATTTTTTATGACCTATTTAAAATAAGGACCAGGAGAAAAATATATTAAATTTAAACATTTTTATTTTAAACTTAACCCTGCTCTGATTATAATCCCCTCAGTTATAAAAGCAGAAATGTCAACACAACCATGGAAAACACTCAAATAATTCAAATGTAAACAGGTCTAAAATCACAATGAACACTTAACAATTATCTCTTAACATTAAGGTGCAAAATTAAAGAATAAGTAAGAAATGCTTAATAAAGTGTCATAAAATAGTGCAAAGTGTTAGCTAAATATAAGAAACCTGAGAAGGAACTATTTTCTGCAGGTTTAGTGCTAGGTTGGTAACCTGGCTTCTGGACAGTGCTCAGCATGTCTGCCTCCGTTATTTCTTTGTAGCGTTTAGTAAGGCGCTGACTCTCCATGGTGGTCTGCTGCTTGTGCCGTGTTGCAGCTGCAGATTTTGTTGGACGTTGATGGCGAATACGGCTGTGCTCGAAAGTGTGAGCGCGGCTAAAGTGGTAAAACAAGTTTGTGGTCATACCAGTGTTGGTGGGGACGACGGTCTGGATCTTTTACATTGGTCTGACTACGGTCAGACTTATAAAATCCCCAAAACTGCCATACTGACTTTTCCTGTTTTATACTGTCTATGGTTTTATCAACGATTTCCTCGCTCGCTGCGGCACTCACTTTCCACTCCACGCCGGTTCTGTTATTGAAGAACACGAGACAGCGATGTGGCGCAACCAAACGTGATACTGTTACATGATTGGCTGTTAGAGTGTCACTCCCCACGTTGCTAGGTTGCCAGAGAGTGAGGGCCTTTGTTCATGCAACCAAACTTGATTCACAACCTCTGGTTTCTTCTGATGAAAAAAAACAAGTTATCGAACGTTTTATCGACCGCATTTTCTATTGATATTGATTATGTGTCTATCGCGATACATATCGTTATCGTTTTATCGCCCAGCCCTAATACATACCCTTCTCATCTCCGTGCGTGCTGTAAGGCTGTCTGACGGCTCCAGCGGCATCAGGCCAGCACAGAACATGCAGGTGAATGGTTCCAGCAATCCTACTGCTCCGAATAAGTGACAAAATAACGCCAACATGTTCCTATTTACATGTTACAAGACACAGCCGTCTTCTAACTGTAAACAAACTGGGAACTATATTCTCAGGCGGAAGAATATAGTACTTGGGTGGAGTGTTATGCTCGCAGCAAGCCTGTCTGAGAATATAGTTCCCGGTTTGTTTACTGTTAGAAGACAGATGTGTCTCATGTTACGTTGTTTTTTGTACATGCTGTGACTATACAAATCACAACATGTAAATAGGAACATGTTGGTGTTATTTTTTCCCTTTTGTCACAATTGGGAGCAGTAGGCTAGTTGGAACCAGTTACCTGCAGGATCTGTGCTGGGCTAAGCTAATGCTGGAACCGTCAGACAGCGTTACAGCACGCACGGAGATGAGAAGGGTATGTATCGACTTGTCTAACTCTGGGGGTTACGGTGAATAAGCTAAATTCCCAATAAGTAGGCTTGTTCCTTTAAAGCAGTGAAAAAGTGAATGTACTCTTTAATGTTCAAAATAAACTAATCCATGTTATGTTAGTGAAGTTTATTGCACCCCTGATATCCCGTTGAGATGAAGTCATTATAGGGTGCAGATTCAGTGTGGCATCAAAGCCATGCCAAATGCAGCCAGGGAATTCATTAGTGTCAGTGGAAATATGGGCAAATAGAGGATACTGTATCACTTATGAAGCAGCAGTGGAATTTAGCTTATTAAAAATTATTACTAACTCAGGAGTACTCAAAACCAATGGAAACATTAAAAAGCAGGATATTATCACTAGGTTAGATGTTTTGGTTGCTTTTTTAGGACTGTATTTTGGTTTGTTTGCATAGTGGTGTATGTATCATCTGTGTGAGTATCTAACTATCCAGCTATTTGGCTATCTAAAGAGCTATGAGCAGGCCTGTGTATTGATAGCTGTCTACCAACCTCTTTGTCTTCACTCAAAAATTACAAAGTTTTTAAATTTCTCATTATTCAACAAGGGCTGTGGTATTATTTTCTATCCCTTTCCCTTTTAAAATTCTACCCTTAATGAGGGAAATACATTACTGAGCACACACACACACACACACATACACACACACACACACACACACACTGCATACTCTCTCTCTCTCTCTCTCTCTCTCACTCTCTCTCTCTCTGTCGCTCTCTTTATATAATAAAAAACATGCACTCCTGGCAACCAAGGCTTCATTAACTCTCCCCCCTAGAGGTATGCATGCAAATGAACAGTGTTTGCTTTGCACATCAATGAGCCACGTCACACTCAATACAGGATACCAATCTATCTCACACACATGCATGCTTACACATGCACACACACACACACACACACACACACACACAACCACCACTCACACGCACGCACGCATGCACGCACACACACACACACACACACACATACACTCACACAAACACACGCATACACACACACACACACATATAGATGTACAGAGCATATGTGCAGTACTACAATAGTAGAAGAAAAGAGAAAGGAAGGAATGAAGGAAAAAAGAAGAGCAGTAGAGAGACAGACAAACATAGAGTTAGGGCAGGATGTGTTGTGTCACAGCTGTGTCATTACATCCATAATGTCTGTTGCCTTCGCAACATGCACTATCAATGCATGCACACATACAAACACACACATACATACAAACACACACACACACACACACACACACACACACAGACCGTTATCGAGTGTTTCAGGTAAAATTAAATTAAATTAAACCCATTTCTGCCAGAAAACCACTCCTCAGTATCTGTTACTAAATACCGGGACTGGCTGGATGTGCTGGCCTAATATTTGTTCATGCATCATGCTGGGCAAGCAGGCAGGCACTGAGTTGGCCTGTGTGTGTGAATCTTAATGAATGTGTTAATCTGAGAGTCCACATGTCTTGGACAGTCTACACTGGCCTGCTCACCTGGACCACTATGTCGATGGATCATTATTGCAGAATACACACACAGACATGCACAAAACATCTGATTACAATAATGTATTTTTTGTGCCAGTATGTCTGTCTTTCTAGTATTTATGCTGTTATTTGAAATCTATGTGTTTGTGTATGGGTGTGGATTTCTAGCCACCATTGTGCTGAATGAACTGAACTGGTCGGAGGCACTGGAGGACGTGTTTAGGAAGAACAGAGAGGATGACCCAACCCTTCTCTGGCAGGTGTATGGTAGCGCTACGGGCCTGGCTCGCTACTACCCAGGTAAAAAAAAACATTGTTTGTGTATCTGTTCATATGACACTGAAACTGTGTGTGTGTGTGAGTGTGTGTGTGTGTGTGTGTGTTTTCCTTCCATATCAAAGGTGAGCTGAGGTGCACTTATCAGCCGATTATTATTTGGTTGACCTACAATAAGATGCAGCATGTGGCTTTGAATCATAACTACAAACAGCCAGGGAACATACTCATGAGTTTGCTTTTGTTCACACATCACTGAACAAACTCAATAAATAATCCCCATATTTCAATTTACATTAATTTTATATGCGGTGCAATAGATAGTGTCATACCATCATTACCTGCATTTCAATCAGGAGAGACTTCCTTGCAAATATGAAAAGATTTATTGTTACATATGTTACAAAATATGAAATGTACAAAGTCTATGGAGATTAGACTCCATCGTATCAAATGTTATCAAGGGGTAGGGAAACCCAGACATATCCCCCGATGGAATCTAGACACTGGTGGTGGTGATGAAGAAGCACAGGAAATCCAATCGAGAGCGCCAAGGGGAGGTCAGCTGACGAAGACCCAGGGAACATGGGTGAGAACCTGTGGTTTGAATGGGAGGAGGTGGATCGCACTGTGATCCTGAAACGACAACTGACAACCGCAGAGAAGAGACCAGATTTAAAACAGCATGTCATGCTGTGATTGGCTTGTGAAATACATGGCTGAATCTGATAGGTTTAACTGAAAAGTGAATAGCTGAATCTGATTGGTTACTGACAAGTGAAGGCCTAGAAACAGCTGATCACTAGGACTGATCTGAAAATGTTAGTCTCCCTGTAAGAACTTACGCTGAGCTCCATTAGTCTGGTGCTGGTCGCTATCGTGAGTGTTTTCTCTGCCAAGCTATTTCTATTCATGAGATTCCCTGTCATCATAGACACTATATAGCTTTATGGGAACAGTTTATGTCTAATATTCATGAATTTTCACTGGCCCGGAATTTATTGCTCTTTGTTCCATTTTGTACCTCTTATCATGCATGATAGGCAGCCACACACTCTGTTACTGGCTTGTTTTCATGGTGCTCCTCACTAATAGCATACACATAGAAAGCAGCTGATTAGTGTCAAAGTGAATCCAGGGCTCTTGTGCTTTGCATCTCAGATGAATAGATGAATATTACCCTGCTGTTTATCTCTCCAAGAACAATTTTACAGAGCATAAAATATATCATAATGTAGATAGTGTAAACATGTGGGATTCCATCCAACAAGCCAGCTGTCATTACGGCAAAAATGTAAGCTTTTTTCTATATACTTCAAATATGACTGAGA
>NC_041338.1:25746117-25813617 GCF_004354835.1 Perca flavescens
CCTCTAAAACTACACCCACTTCTGTCAGTGGTCCGAGGAAGATGCAAGAAACCCATGGATGTGTTGAAAGCACTAAAAGGAGGATTTAGTAATGATGGCTTACAGTAACATTCTCCTTACCCAAGTAATTTATGAAATCTGGGACTACGTAGACCTTGCTGCAATGAAGTTCAACAGAGTAAAAACCATGAGCAGTCAAACTATCACACAGGTTTTGCTCATGCCAACAGTTTAGCCATATTATCCAAAGCACTTTTTAAGCGAGTGCACCTGAAATGTTGGTACTAATCCGTTACTGCACAATAAAACTAGGTGTGCACATCTACGGCAAGTACATTAGGTCAAAGTTGATCCTGGGATGTCTTTTTCCAACCTGTATGATCAAGTGATCACTTTTGTTTTTAGTTCCATCTTGGAACTCTTTTTTAACAGTGTTAGCACGTTTTCAGATCCCAGAAATGTAACAGAGTACAATGTTATTATTACCAGTAGGAAGGATTTCCAAAGCTACAAAAATAAGACAACAATAAGTGATAATAAACCAGAATTATCCCTTAATTGCTTTGCCAAAACTCAATATTCTTTCTCTCTGTCACCCTCTCTCTTTCTATCTGTTACTTTCTGTCAATGACTCACTTACTCACACACACACACAAACACACACACACACACTCAGCGCCCTATGTCTGGCCCTGAGGGTGTTGTAACCTGACACTAAATCATTAATCTCTGATATTACCCATACATTTCTGCTCAGTAACAGTAGCCCAGGGACTAAATTGGCATTTGGTCATGGAAGATGCTCACACACTTCCTCAACAGCTGCAGTAGGTCAGGAGAATGCTGATGGCTGTTCCTTTCCGCTCATTCTTTCCCTTTCTGCCCTCATCCTCTCTATTTATCTATTTTTCGCACTTTCCCTCACCCTCCCACCTCACTGAGCCCCCGTCACGTTCATCCAGCCTGTTCAGCTGTGTTAGCCGGTGTCAGTACTGTTGGCCGGTGTCAGTCCAGTGGGCAAGCCAGAGTACCAAACCAGAGTAGCAGACAGTCGGCAGGATTAGGGCTTGGAGATTAGCCTTCTCTCTTGTGTCATCACTAATCCATTCCTAAGGCCTGCACCATAACACACACGCAAAGTATTATCGACAATGCAAACAGGGTAGAGTAGAACAAAATCTTTACTTTAGTGTCTCAGCGCCGGTACAGGCATCACATGACGACTTATTCACTTATCACGCCGCGCTGCGCACTACACATTATACATGTCTTAGACATATCGCAACAACACACAAGAACTGTTGCAATAGGATCGCAAGGGAACAGTGGAATTTGTAGAAGATTGTATTCACATTTTGTGTAAGCCAATAACACTATCTTACAAAGCAAGAATGTGTTTTTTAGTAATTACCCTGGAATGTATAAAAGGTAATTATTGACATAATCTACAAAAATAGTTCTAATCAGCCTATGATTGATGCCTCACATACAGTATGTGAGCTCATTGTTTTTTATAAGAGAAACACCATCTCACTTAACTGCTTCTAAATCCTGTAGTCACACCATCCCCCTTCTCTTTTTATGTCCTCACCTTCCTCACGTCTCCTTTTAATAGATTATGTGATAAACGATCCCTGTCTGCTCTATGGGGCAATTATGTGAACTTCCATTGTGTTTGCGTGCGCGTTGTTTTTTTGCTGTCGCCTTGATTCAGTCTTTTTGTCAAACCCCAGCCGCTGTGGTATTGCCTTTCAGTTCAGTGGAGATGTGTATGTATTTTATTGTCAATCTAAGATGAACTTGATGAACTACACACACACACTTATAACACATACTCATACAGTATTTAACAATGAAAATATGGACCACCAGTTACACTTGGAGCACAGCTCAGGACAGAAGGAGACTAGCTTTTGGTTCATGTTGGGTGCAGTGTGTGTGCATATGTTTGCTGTGGGGTGGAAATGAGAAGGTCTCACCTTTAAAAAAAGATGGTGTTACTGCCTAACCTTGTTCTTATATAGCAGAATCTTGTTTCCATGGGTACCAAATCTTTGAGCTCCAAGGATGTGAAGCAATTAGTGCGGCTTGATGAATGTGTCTGTTTACCACTGCCTGATAACAGCCAAGGCCAGGTGGAAGTGTTTGTGTGTGTGTGTGTGTGTGTGTGTGTGTGTGTGTGTGTGTGTGTGTGTGTGTGTGTGTGTGTGTGTGTGTGTGTGTGTGTGTGTGCTGCATTTGTATTGTTTTTTTACATATGTTGTAATTGTATGATTACTTTGTAGGTCGTAACTCTCTGCCTCTTTTTCCCAGTTTAACACCAGGGTGAAGAAGACGGCGTGTTTCGACCATCTGGTTCAAGCCAATGTGAGGAACAAGAAGGTGCTGAAGGATGCTGTTCAGAACATCACAGCTAAAGGAATTACAAACTACACAAAAGGCTTTGAGTTTGCTTTTGAGCAACTCTCTACAGTAAGATTTTCCAGTTTTTCTCTTTTTGTTTAAAAATACATGCCAATTTGTCTCACTTAAGTGTAACTGAGAAGATGAGAGACTTAAAACAAGTTTTGAATGAATGTTACGTCTGATGCCTCCATATTTACAGCAGCAGCAGAGCATTGTCTCTCACTGCCATCTGCTGGTTGGAAATGTTACCTCAACTCAACTGTCCAGACAATGAAGGAAACATTAGATCATTACAGATGCATGACAACCCTGGAATGGCAAAGCACCATCCTCACGTTGAGTTATTCAACGAAACTGCTAAGGCTAATATTTTTGATAAACTCTGAACTTGGTCTTCCGCATGATTATATTGATACATGAAGATATGTGTATTCATTACATTATGTTATGGTTTGATAAGAACTGTTAGTATGCCTGAGGCCTTTGTCAACAGTTCCTAGGATCTGCAACATTCATAACACCCCAAAGTTGAATTGTTTTGGCTCATCCAAATTGAAAGGTTGTATTCCTTGAGAGGGTAAATGTGTTTAAGATAAAAAGGAAAGGTCTGGAGGTCAGCAAAGATTATTGGCTTTATCCTCTAGAGACCATGCATGCTCACAGCAGAATATTGCTGTGAATCATATTTTTTATAGATACATTGGGTGTTGATAAGTGAAGTTTTCAGATGAGGTCTGGAAAACATCAAGTATTCCAAAGTATATGACAGTGCTAACAGATGACCCACAGCACCTTGCTACCTGGGTATAAATAAATGATTAATTAAATAATTTTATTTTTTTAATAGACGAATGTGAGTAGAGCAAACTGCAACAAGATCATCATGCTGTTTACTGACGGAGGAGAGGAAAGAGCTCAGGCCATACTGGAGAAGTACAATGCTGACAAAAAGGTACATTGGTGTGACACACACACACACACACACACACACACACACACACACACACACACACACACACACACACCGACTGGAGAGTATGATACCGCACTGTGAATTGTTTGCTTTTATCTATGTGAATGTACTCCTGTTGTAGTTTTTATTAGACTCAGCTTTTTGGAGCTCCCTTTGGGGCGAGACTTCCATGTGCATATCCTTCCTACCCAAAGGTTTATGCAAAAGGCAGATGAGGTTTTCTGCATATTGTGTAAAGAGCTACTCACAGGCACACTTATGAATATGAACACCCACATGTGAGCAGGTTGCACACCTATTTCAACTTCACCGTCAAAACAGCACATACAGTTGAAAATTTGTTTTTTAGACTGAAAATCGTGTGAATATTAATTCGAATTGATCTGAAATATTATTACGGCACCACAATATGTTAAAATATGTTCGAATATTGTGTAAGAAAATAGATCGTTTTCTATATAGTTTTTTATAGTTTTATGTGAATCATAATTGAATAAATTTAAAGTAAATGGTCTGCTGACTATAATGTAATAACATTATAAGACAAGACAATCATCAATTTAATTAAAGATTTACATTAAATGAAGAGAAATGACAAAAGCATATCAGTTAACTGACCAACATGATAAAGAATATGCTTTACGTTGTAAGAGGTTATGTTATGATAAATATGGTTGAATTGAATCTTGTGCATCAGGTGAGGATCTTCACCTTCTCAGTAGGACAGCACAACTATGATAAAGGACCCATTCAGTGGATGGCCTGTTCCAACAAAGGTATACCACAGATCATCACACACATCCATACTGAATATTTGGTAGTGATTTGTTTAAAGAAGACGGGTGGTGAAGTGATAATTAACATCATTTTAGAAATAAAAGAACCTTCATGGGCAATGCAACTGGATAGACTTTCTTTATACGTGAAACAGTAAATAATTCCTTACACTGAAACAAAAAGTCTGGATGTTAATTAACTTTGTTTTGTGTCATGTGTCATAATGCAGTTGACCACTTGGGGTTTTTGTGATGTGCAGTTGCCGTCGATTTCCTCCTGTTGCTATGTGTGATCATGGCATTGAAGGAACACGCCGACTTATTGGAACTTTAGCTTATTCACCGTATCCCCCATACATACCCTTCTCATCTCCATGCGTGTCATAACTCTGTCTGGCGCACCCACCGCTAGCCTAGTTTAGCACATATCCTGGAGGTAACTGGCTCCATCTAGCCTACTGCTCCCAATAAGTGACAAAATAATGCCAACATTTTCCTATTTACATGTTGTGATTTGTACAGTCACAGTGTGTACAAATAACAAGGTCACATGAGACACAGCCGTCTTCTAACCGTATACAAACTGGGAACTATATTCTCAGAAGGCGAAGCACTGCTACTTGGGCGGAGTGATTAGCGCAACACCTGAAGAGCACCGTTGTTACTCTCTGCTCCTCACCACGGGGCTTCTCATGTGCTGCGAGCAAATCACTCCACCCAAGTAGCAGTGCTTCACCTTCGGAGATAAGAAGGGTATTAGGGACTTATCTAACTCTGGGGGATACGTTGTGAATAAAATAAAGTCCCAATAAGTCGGCGTGTTCCTTTAAGTTTTGGTTAAATGATTGTGTCCGATCATTTATCCAGGTTACTTCTATGAGATTCCTTCCATTGGAGCCATCAGAATAAACACACAGGTTAGACCATGATTTATTGTTTGTCACATTTATTAAGTGTTAACCTTCACCAAAGCATTAATTTGGAAAATGTGTTGTTTGTCAAATTTAGGAATACCTGGATGTCCTAGGCAGACCAATGGTTTTGGCAGACAAGCAGGCCAAACAAGTCCAGTGGACTAATGTTTACCTTGATGCTTTGGTATGACACTTTTTGTGTCCTATATTTCATTTTACAAGTAGGGCTGCATGATATGGGGGTTGGCACAGTGGATATGACACATGCCTTTGAGGTGGGAGATCTGGGTTTGATTCCCACAAGCAAGACACTTAACCCCTAGTTGCTCCAGAGGCATGCAACCTCTGACATATATAGCAATTGTCAGTCACTTTGGATAAAAGCATCAGCTAAATGACATGTAATGTAATAATATGAGGAAAATATGCGATGTGCGATAACATTGTTATATCGTGATACCGATATAACTTGAAATAAATAAACAGATATTAAAGTGTACTCAGTTCTGCTTTCAGTATCCTGCTAAAATACAACAAATTGCTTGTTGAATTTAAAACAAATGAAAGGAAATTATTTCCTTTATTTAATTGAACAAAGTGAACATTGAATTGAGTATAAAAGGCACCACTAAATAAAGAATTACTGAATATTTTAAAGTGCAGTTTTCTACTGATATTTTCTTTCAACTAACACAAAATCTCGTAGTGTCTTTTGCCATATGTCACAGCCTTTCGCGATGTGTTTATTGCACCAGTTGATATCGCAATGACGAAAACAATATATTGTGCAGCCATATTCACAATTACAGAAACATTGTTCCTGCCATGTTAATTCTAAAGTGATAAAGTTCCTGAGTTGAATAGTGCGTTTGCTTGACTCTCCATCAGCAACTGGGTCTGGTCATCACTGGGACACTACCTGTCTTCAATAAAACGAAGACCAAAGATGACAGGAATGGCGAGGTGCAGTAAATAAATGCTTGAACACGTGATGAGTGGAGACAGCAGTAGCAGGACCTGATGAATAAAGTTTTCCTCATTTTTTTTCTCTCATACTGTCTCTCAGCACCAGAATCAGTTGATTCTTGGCGTAATGGGGATTGACGTGTCTCTGGATGACATCAAGAAGCTCACACCACGCTTCACAGTGAGTTTAACACCAATATGTGATCACATGCATGCGCACAAATACATTTATCAAACCATAACTCTGGAGACTTTTCCCTCTGTTGCAATGAGTCAGTGATGTGATTGCATTAGATGCATTGTTCTTCTCGAGCTTCTATATAAAATCATTGCAAATAAAAAATGTCCTTATCGTTAATTACAGCCCCTATGTTGCATGTTTTACTCCTGTTTTTGGGGACAACTGAGGCCCCTCTTTTACAGAGTTTTAAACAGCCATTACCACTTGTTTTTCCATTACACTCTACAGTATATGTACAGTCACCATTTGGTTTTCTGGACACAAATATTTAATTTCCCTTTCCTCTGTCATTTTTTGCTTCAGATTGGTCCAAATGGATACTACTTTGCCATTGATCCCAATGGATATGTCCTGCTGCACCCCAATCTCCAGCCAAAGGTATGACATCTGGCCCTATGCATCACTTCATGTGGCTCAGCAGGTCCATGTCTTGAAGCATTACATTACATATCTGGCTATTCCACATGGTTACACAATAACTGCTTGCACTGTGTGAATAATATGCAGGCTAGCAGATGGTGCAGGTTCTTTTCAAACTTTACCATGTGCCGCCACTTCATCAATCTTCATAAAGAGAATTCATTCTCCAGTTAGAGTATTACTTCATATTATCAGTCCTCAGATGTCAGCTAGAAGGTCACTCATTACCATGTGAGATAAAATAGATATTTAGACTTGGCAGCAAACTGACATATATCTTTAAGAATTAAGGCTGAAAAGAGGCTATGTAGCATATAGTAGAGAGAGAGAATGTGTTTTAAAGTGAAAGTAGTACACCCCAGAATATAATTTAATATGCTCCACCATGGGAATATATTATGCTACTGCTGTTTGTATTTTCTTATTTACTGTATTACGTTTTGTAAGATAAAAAGAGTAAGCTGTTTTTGTAGTGGAGCCTTTACTACACTAACTTACTTTTATCCAATTCAAATTATTAAGTATTGTTGTTTTTATAACAGTTTTAAGTATGTTTACAACAAGGCTCAAAGTTGAAAAATAAAGGTAATATTCAACAATTTTACCAAAACTTTAAGTGGCACCACATTCATTTTATGCTGCCTGACTTGACCGGCCAAAGGACCTGAGGAGGCTTACAACTTCTCAAATAAATGCAGCAAGACTTCTAGCCAATGACCACAGTATTACATGTATGATTATACGACCCGATAAAATTTAGCCATGACCCCACAAGAGGTTCAAACCCACCTTCGGCCCGGGGCAAGCAGCTTTCTGACAGGCTGCACAGTGGCCATGTGCTGCCCAGGACTGAGTTCTGTGTTTGAGGTCATGATGTTCAGAGCGGCCCCTCCCTGGTTCTGAAACAGTGGATCCTTAGGGGGGCATACTTACATCCCATCAATCAATCCACAACCCTCCACGATCTAATTCATCAAGACAAACACTTATGGATCCAATTATTATAATTCAGGGTTTATCTTCGTAGACATGGTCATTCGTATGTTGTTTTTGGCAGACTTTGAAACCCCCACAGTGACATTTTTGATACACCTAAATGCATCACTGTGTATCTTTTTTTTTTATAACTTTCCTAGGAAAGAATTCGTAACAGGAAGCTCAGGCTAAATAATAAGTATGCTGTCACTTTTCACGAGGTGAGGCAAAGTAGAAGTAGTGTAGATTGCAGAAGAAGTTCCTAAAGGTAGCAATATAGAATTGTCTGTGTTGTAGTCCCATAGATAGCTTTTTCAGTATTTAGTAGCAGTCATTAATAATTACTTTTTGCTAGATATTGTCATATATTATGTGATCTAAAACCCTATGTCTGAATTCCCCCAAACTGAAGTATTGGTACATTCTTCTTTTGCTTGTAATGATTGCTCTGGTCATGGAAACATTTTACAAATGCGTAGGTATGTTTTGTAATTGTCCACATGCATTTGTGTGAGAGAAATTAAGTCTATAATCACCTCATACCTAAATGATAGGGAAAGTCGTTCTTAATGGACATTGGATGATTCAGCATGAACTAATTTAACTAAATAATTAATTATTATTATTAAAACTTAAATGGTTGATTTACAGTAATACAAAGGATTTGACTAACCTAAAAAAAAGTACTTGCTTTGAGTTTTAGTTTTGCAGCTTTACAACTTTTTTGTCAAATCAACAGCTTTTCCACTATTTTCCACAAACGTTGCCATCTACAGGTGTTAGCTATTTTAGCTTAGCTTTTGCTTATTTCCATGTTCACATTCCTTGTTGCACTGTGATTTTAGAAGTGCAGCTTGCATATGTGGGTACAAGAGAAAATACAGTGTGAAGATGTGATGACAAATCGTTCTTTTTGAATAAATCTTAAAGAGGAACGAGTTACCTCGATTCGCAAGCAGGAGTGAATGCGTCATTCACGAATACAAACACAAACTGAGCTGTAAAGACACTGAGACTGAGAGACACACTGAGCCAAACGTCTGCGTCAGGTTGACCTCTATGCTCTTGCTCATGTTCATATAATTGTGGCATGTCACGAAGTTGTTTATTTATTACAGTGGACTAAAAAAGCAAAGAGAGCTTGTGGAACAAGCAGACTCTCTGCTTGAGCACATCTCACCGCCGGAGGAAAGGGGGAGGGGGTTGTAGGTTAACCAAAAGAGTTGTGCAAGAGTCGGTTCGCTAGTGGCAGGTGAACGACAAAAACTGGGTTACTAAAAGGAACCTGTCTTCTTATCACTAGTTGAAAGAGAACATGTTTTTTACCAAATTGGATTGAGATCATGCTTTGTAGCCGATATCACTAATAATGCAATCTCAGAACACATCGCTCTGATGACAATTTAGCCTCTGGGGCCAATATTTTGGGGGTTCTGGTGTAGCCAGCAGATATCCAGGGCGAAGACTTCCTCTTCCGTGGGGCAGGTCCAATTAGCAACTTGAGACACGAGAATCAAGCTGGAGTTAAGGGGTGACTAATCTCTATAAACAGATATCTGCATTCACATGGACTGTTTACCTACATGCAACCAAAGCCTGCTCAAACGTGATTGGTCAATACTACTCAGACTACAAATGGAAACCAGAATGCTTCTGATACCAAAATCTTGTCCTGTTGCCTTTGTAGCATTGTTATTTTTTTTCACATCAACCCTTTGTACTGTGTCCATGCGTGTGTGTGTGTGTGTGTGTGTGTGTGCGTGTGTGTGTGTGTAAGGCTGAGAGGACTGCCTGTCAATCACTCACTGTCTCATTGAATCAGCCAGATGGGAGATCGCGTGAATAGTGATGATAACCTTCGGCCCTTTGAACATTTCCCTTGTCTCTCTCTCTCTCTTTCTCAGCAGTGGCACTTTCTGTATTTGGTTATGTGTGTACATATTTCATATTCATTACACAAATCTCCCCAGTTGCAGTAGCGTTTTCATTTTGATCTCACACCGGAGCTCACCTCAACTAATCTCCTGCTGACATATAGTATTCTCTCACTCTCTCATTCTTTGTTTTTAATCTTGTTGCTCTTCTCTTCTTACTCATTATTTCTCATTTGGTCTTTCTCACTTTGCTGTTCACACCATCCAGTGTTTCCAATGTTGCTCTTTTAATATTCTCTCCTGTTTTTCTTGTGTATGTTTGATGTTTCATTTAGCACCGCCCAGTGTTGTACCTCTTGATCTTTTATTTTTTCTTCTCTCATTTTCATGTTGAGATGCTTCATCTTCCTTTGCTGCTTCATTTCATTTAACTGTCTGTACCTTCAAAAGTAAGGAACCCAACTCATGCTTTTTAATTGATTATTTAGTTTTTTTGCTCTTCTTGTTCATGTACTGATTCACACTTTATGTTATTTTGACATTTAATGTCTATTACTAATTATCTTCCTTCCTTTAAAGTTGAAATGCATAGTTGTGGATGTGTGGACTTACTGCATGTCAAGATAAAAAACAAGAAACTACAGAAAACACTAATATGCTGTCACCGCATCACCCCACATTTTGGGTCACGGAGTGAACAAACGCTGTGGAGGACAGACTGGGATCAGATTCCATGTACTGCTGTTTTATAGAGAAGCACTAGATTACTGCTACCATTTTATACTACCATAAAGCCACTCAGACGTATAGGGTTTTTAAGAGGGGACATTAATAGGGTCCAGTGTCACTTTGTATCAAATCTGATTCAGCTGTGTCTGGTGTCACAGATATGTTGTCAAAATGCTGCCACATGGTACCCTTTATTTTTTATACCATGGATTTGATTGGATTCATGTGTTTGGGTAAATGATTGGCATTGCTCCTGAATTGAATACAAAAGAGCATTGTGGCTCTAATAATTAAAGTTGACTATATATTATTTCATTCGGTGACAGTACTGAGATGCAGCAATATTGTACTCTCTGTGGCTGATTGCCATAGTAAGAACCAATCTCTGAATAACAATTGTAAAATGGTCCACTTAATTTTATGACATTTTACTCTACCAACTCAGCAGACTTTAGATAAAGTTATATGAAAGTAGGTTATTACATAATCAACTTTTCTTTCAGCCAAATGACTCAGGATAAGCCTAAAGTAAAGGGTTCTTTTTTTGTTCACATCAATACTGTAAGTCTGTCATTAGGTTTCTTTGTGTGTAGGAATCTTAAATTGTCACAGTTCAGACTGAAATATCATCCTTTCCACAGAATCCTAAATTCCAGGAACCTGTTACCCTAGACTTCCTGGATGCTGAGCTGGAGAATGACATCAAAGTGGAGGTAGTGTGCAGATACATAGAAATCTGCCTGCCATACACACACACACACACACACACACACACACACACACACACACACACACACACACACACACACACACACACACACACAAAGGTACAGAGGTGGATATACATCCAGGCAGATATTCAGGTACCTCCTCATAAAGCTATCATGACCAGTCCCTGCAAGTGATTTACTTAGTGTCCCTAACTCGTTATCATAAGGTTAGGAGACAGAATGTTTTCAAATCAGCTGATACTTAGTGAATCAGGTCCAGTCAGGCTTGAACTACATGTGTACTGTCTGTTTCTTCATCTCTCCCTATAGATCAGAAGAATGATGATCGATGGTGAGACAGGCGAACGCACCATTGACACTCTGGTTAAAACTCAGGATGAGGTAAGAGAAAATACTGGAAAGTGCTTAACATGTTACACAGGAGTATGTTGGGGAACTGTAAACTTGTTTGGATGCTTGTAGAGGTTTCTCATCATGCTATGCTCTGAAGCTTCATTTTCTGTAGTAATGTTGCAGAGATGTTCCCAGACATTGTAAAAATTGACAAACTGGGGCTGAATAGCAATATATTTTCAGAAAAAAAACATCTGTTACAGTATATAAATAAAATGTTTCTCTGTAACAAAACAAAACAACAAAAAACATTTTTAACTCTTCTGGAACGTTTAAAAAATAATGCAAAGGTTATGCTTTCCACTTGCATGTTATGCCCCCACATATTCATAGTTGTCATGTTTCCTACAATAATAAATTGTTCACTGTTGTTTGCAGTAATTAACAGATAAAACACAAAGGAGCTGCCAATTTGAGTTGAAAATTGTCTTTTTATAATCTCATTTTTACCTGGATTTTATACAGATGTTTTCACATATTTGTATTTTTTTTAAATAAACAAATTGATTATGTCTTGATCTGTTTTTTGAACAATAAACAATACCAAAATGAGCACTACTTCATACATCGACATTACAAAGCAATGCTAAGTGCCAGTTCCTGTGCATATCATCTTTGGCAGAGGTACATCGATAGAGGAACCCGGACCTACACGTTTGCCCCGGTCAATGGAACAGATTACAGGTGAGCCATCTTAGCAATTTTGTAATATTTCTTTATGGTTCACTGAGCTGTCTCTATGTAAAACAATTCACTTTCACTAACTACTGAGAGCACTCCAGCTGATGAGGACACTACGTAAGCCAACAGGGGTCACTGTCTTGTTTCTAACAGTAGGATCTGCATGGTTAATGGGAAGTACATTTAGGAGATTGTTTTTTGCTTTTAACTGAACATGCAGAAAAGCGTGCTTGTCTGAAAGACATGGAAACCTAATTAGCTGTGTATTGTTTCCCTTGATTGATATAAATTCCCTATAACCACATGCTAATAAGTATGTAAAAGCACTTGAAAGAGCATTTTGAAAAACATTGCATGCCTTGAATGACCTTTTAGTTTCAGCTTCCTAAAACAAATTATTCACTCAAATGAGCTCCGACCACAAAATGCCATCATCAGTGTGACTGTGATTGTCTTTTCTGCAGCCTGGCTCTTGCTCTGCCTCCATACAGTGAACACTTCATTCAAGCTAAACTGGGGGACAACATGAAAAAAGCTATGTGTAAGTATAGCATACACCCTCATGATAAGCAGCGTGCAAACAAATCAATCAGATTTAATTTAGCTGGTGCCTCACAACCAACTCCCATGCATACTTTCTTTGGTCCGTCCTCTTGAGTATCTCCTCATGCTTTGTATAACTCGCTCCTAGCTGGAACCACAACCACTCCTTTGTATTTGCTGCTCAGATCAGCGGATCCCCCACGGTGCATTTCTTTTGTAGTGTAACCCACTGGTCAGTCGCCCCGCACTCCCACACACACTCATCCACATGCTTTTCTTCTCCCACACCCTGCTCTAGAAATAACTTGTTTGATCTTGTCTACATTTTGCTCTTCTCTTCTTCATTTCCCCTCTTCTGGCCCTTGTTCTGGCTTTGGAGAAGACGAAACCTCCCTCACCTCCTCTCCCTGCTCATTATCGCGTCTCCTACCAAACTTTTGCACTCCACCCTTTACACAATGTTTCAGTGGCCAATTACATCCCTTTATCTCCCTCTCATTATGTCTGTCTTTTCTTTCCTATATGTTTCATGGGGTAACAGACTACACAAATCAGTCAGACTTTACTCTGGATCGTTTTCTCTTTCCGTCTCTGTTTTCCTGTCTCTCTCTCTATCTATAAACCTGTCCTCACCTCGTTCTCTTTATTCCCCCTACTATCCCTCTCCCCTCCACTCCCCCATTTTTATTTTTCTTTGGCTTATTTTTTATTATTTTTTGCTGTGTTTGTGCTCTCAAGGCTGTCTCGCTGTATGATACACTGTGGCTGGTTCTCCTAACAGCTCAGAACATAGCTAATAATCACAAGGACAAAACTCTTTCATATACACACATACTGTGCAACCGTCACTCTTTGTACAATTCTTTGCATTTTGATTCTGATGCAAGTTATTCTCCCCTGTCCTGCTTTCACACTGGAATCGTACAGCTTCTTCTTGGGGCAAGTACTCCTTATCCTATGTCTTCTGTCTTCCTCTTGCCATGTGATGTGCTTACACTGCATAAGCATGTTTGTCTACTATACATGTGCATGATTACATACGGATGGATGAATAGATGGATGGATGGACTCTGAAGTATAAATGCTTAATCATGATTTTTTTAGATGCATGGTTGAATAGTCGCTTTGATCAAGGGATATAATATGAAGAAAAAACAACGGAATCAGCACATAACCATCTGGCTTTAGTGGATTTTTCATAACTTTGATGTGACACCACAAAGCATAAACGGCTAATGGTGCAGTTATTCCAACAGATGAGATTTTGACTGAGTATATCGGCCTCTGTATCACTCCCTCTCTGCCATAACAAGTCTGTCACTGTGCCATAAAGACTGCCAGAACGTTTACAGGCCTGTTAAAGCAAGGAACACACCATGCCTTGCTGCCACAGACTACTCCGATAGGGAGTTTGGGACTCTAAAGTTCTCTGTACAGTCATATAGAGTTTCACACTGGAGCCAGACCACCAATACCTCAATCCATCATACCACGTTCCTGCAGTAGGTGCTCCTGCAGCCACTTGTCCTTCTAATACATTATGGAGAGTCCCTAATCAAGGGTGTGATGGATACATTTTTTTTCATCCATATAGCAGAAATGCTGCATGCATTGAATAAATGACCTAATACTGGGGTTGAAGAGATGGTGACAGAGAAGTAAAAAGCAAGAAAGAAGAGAAAGAATGTATGGTGTGGAAAGCAATTGGACATAGAGACACCCTGCCCAGTCTATAGAGACAGAGGGAAAATTAATCTGCCTGTTATGTTTTATGTGAAGGACATTGTTTCATCCTGCACCAGATTTCCATGACCCCGAGGAAACTCAGCGCTCAGTGATTTTTTTCGCAGACTGCACCACACGACTTCATGTATTTTAAAGGCAATGTCCAAAATGTCTTCATTTTAAGAGACTAGTGAATGATGGCCATCCATGCCTGTCATGTCATTTATGAGATAAGAATTACCAGACACTATTTTAAATGAAATCCAGAGGCAGGGCAGACAAAGCATAGAGTGGAAGGAATTTTCTTTATTACTACTGTGTGTTTACATGTTGTCCCCTTAAAATGCCCATGCTGCAGTCCCCTATTCGATCATTTCCTGCTCTGAATTTCTAGAAAGTGCACTTAATCTATGTGAAGTTTGTCTATTATAGTGACTCTTCTTTCACTGCGGCATATTGTTTTATTACCTACTATGGGAAATATTTACAATTTTCAGCAAGTTTTCCAAGGTATGACGTCAGATGATGAATGCATTTGTATAACTTTGTCTTCCCTACTGTCTCCTCTCCTCATCTCTGTCTCTCTGGGGTCACTACAGGTCAAGAAGGCAAGTATTTTTCACTCAGTTATTCTCTCATGCCTCCCCATTGCACCTCCATCCACACTCTCTACTTTAATCCATCACCTCATATCTTCCCAATATTTTATGTGCATTTCCGTGTGTGTGTAGGGGTCTTTCAGCTACAGTGTGTTCACTACTGTGTCCATTTCCTAACATGTGATATGACCATCCGCTTGTCAAGTGTTCCTGGATTCATGTACTGTAGTCATCTCACAGCACAAATACCAGTGCTTTTAAATCATTTAATAAATAGAGATCACACTTTTAAGGACCTAACCTAATATTCACAATCTTATCAGCCTAAAATAAGTATTTTTTTTCTTTCTTTTTTAAGCCATGGAAACCATACAGCAGGAGAGGTTTGATGAGTTTGGTTACACCTACATCGCTCCAAGGTGAGAAATCCCAACACTGTCGTACAACCCTCTTTCACTGTACAGGAACAAACAAAGGGCTAAGATTGAAACTGATCAATACTGTTCCTTCAGGGCATACTGCAAAGAGCTGAAGTTGTCACTCAACAACACCCAGTTTCTCCTCGACTTCAGCCAGTACATTGATAGGAACACTCCAGATGCATGTGAGTCATGCAATGTTTTTCACTTGACACATTTGCACAGGTTGTGATGTCAGTCTGCTGCCCTGTTTGTATTCATATGAGTATTATAATACCACTGACCCACACAATGTCACCTAAATCAATATACAGTGTGTCGCATCGCCATTTTCAATAATGAGAGATGGCGTTTGTGCGAATGTATATGTGCATGGTATGTGTTACAGTTAGTCACTGCGGGATTTTCCACACTGATATCACGATGGTCAGAGCATTACTTTGGTCATTAGATTAGTTACGGTCTAAGCAGAGTGACATCAGCTCAATCGACCGAGTTTCCTAGAAGCCTGATGTTGTCATGCTACTCAATGACTCATGATGTTTGATTTGTCATCATCTAATGGATCTCCCTCCCTTAGCACCATCATCCAGCTAATGGATCTAGGTATCCTTGATCCATTTTAACCAAAGGTCAAGGTTCTTGAGTCTTACAGTAAGTCTTTATAAAAAGACGGAAGAAAGGAAGTTATTGAACACTCAAGAGAAGCTGTCTTGAAACTGTGTGCTTACATTTCTTTCAAAAGTATTTTTTCTTGTCAATGGGGTTCAAACTCAATACCATGGCATCATCTCTCTCCTAAAGCTGCAACAGCCAATCCTTCACAAAGTAATTGCTGCTTTCTGACGATCTAATAGTCACTCAGAGTCGAGAAGACCTACCATAGCATGTCTACCTGTTGGATGATTTCCTAACAAGTGACATGAGATCTATGATGTATCCCTCATTTATCCAGGGAGAGGTTTTGGCTGAACACATTTTTCAGCCAGTCTTTCACCTTGAGACACTACATCACTTGTCTCTTCAATATTCTTACTGCTAGACAGTGAAACAGATGTGCAGAAAAAAATGCTGGGCTAAGAGCATTGCTCAGTGGCACATCAGTAGTGACTATTGTGCGAGCCAAAAGCGTAACATATTCTTCTTCCCTGCCAAGATTTGTTTACTATAGGCTGGCCTTGCTTCCATTGCCATATTTCCCCTGCACTGTTACAATGGTGCTGTAATGTCCGCAATATGTAAAATGTATCTTTTGTCTTTAATCCACAGGTAATGTTTCCCTGGTGAATCGACTAATCCTGGATGCAGGTCTGACAGCTGAACTGGTTAAACTTTGGAACGAGCAGACAGTGTGAGTCCCAAAACGTTTTGCTCTTTTTACCTTGCAATATTTATCTGTGCTTGTTAAAAATAAGTATGTCTTCCTATATGGAAACCTCTGTTGCATGTGCACACTATTGCTCTGTACTGGCATAGCTGATGCTTATTTCATGCACAATTTACTGACTAACCAAGCCAGAATTGTATTTATTTCAACTCTACTCTTTGATCACTAGTGAAACATGATGAAAGCAAAGCACAAAATGCATATCACACCCAACCATGCTAAGCTCTGCCAAGACATGCTGTTTTCAGCGGAAAATAAAATAATTACATCATTGTGTTTTCTTTCATGGTATGCCCACTTGTCTGAAATAATCTGAACGCACACTTACACACTGCAGGCTATCTGTTTAACATTAGGACATATAGAGGCAAGTGAAAAACAAGTTGTGTCATGTCTGCAGCTTGGTCTCACAGATCACAAATACTATACTATACTATATACTAATATTCGTCAGTGCGATTGGCTCTGATGGCTGTTGTTTTCCATGTTCTCAGGGATGGGATAGTGGCCAGGTTTGTAGCCACAGATGGAGGAATCACAAGAGTCTATCCAAGAAGGTACTCTCTCCCTTCTCTCTACTCAGTTTAACTTCTAGCGTTAGCGCTGGCGTTGCGAAACAGCACGGCAAGCTTTGCCCAAATGTCTGGTAGTGTAAATGTGTGAGATGAAAATGGATACAGACTGTAATGCTCTTAGGTTGAGCGTTTTTGGCTGCTTTACTCACCTGCACCACTGGGTTATTTTCCAGAACATAGAGGATTAGACACTTTCAGCTGAACTCCCAGAGCTTGCCAAGCCAGTAAAGGACATGGGTCAAATCCACACATCCAGCAGCCAAACGCAGCTCATTTTCCTCAATTTCCTTGCTGCTACTTTTGTCTGAACTAAATTTGGGGGCTCCACTTGGTCAGAAAATAATATTCCAACTAAAGATGAATGCATATTCCTCCTGCCTATAAAACATGAAATAGAATCAGTTATTGCTTTTACTGGATCATGGCCTTGACATATATCAAGTGCATTGGTTGTGACTCTTACTCCAATGACTAACATTTGGCGATAGATTAAAATATAAATTGTCCAGATAGATCAAACACATTTGGTGTTTTATGGATATAATTGTCCATTTATATTATTATGTGGCCATATTAATGTTTTCAGTGCTGGGGAAGAGTGGACTGAGAATCCTGAGACATATGAGTCCAGCTTCTACAAAAGGACCCTGGACAATGAAATTTATATTTTCACAGCTCCGTCTTTCAACCGTAAGTTTTCCGAAAGGTTCAATATATGTTTGAGCACTTTTGTATGTATTTTTTTGTGAGGATGAGTGTGGTCTGGCACTGAGCCTATACTGCTATCTGCCTTTGGACGTCATCCCAAGCATATGGTCAAAGATCACACTCTTAGGTCTCTGATATCACTCTCTTTATCCTTCTCCTTTTCCCGCAGTGTCTTTCAGCACTCATCCCCTCCCACCCTGTATACTTCCTGTTATCTCCACTGATCTCTCTAACAGACATCAGGACAGGCAAACGTCAGTGTAATGTAGCTGCGCTTTCAGCTACACTTGACTGGATTAACACATGTACAGGCCTCACAGTCTCCACTCCACTCACATAAATTACGAGCAGCTAAAAATGTATGGAATTTCCCACAATGGATAGCGATTATTCCCATTTTACTGTGATTGCCATCCTGAAATGTTCTTTGCCAAGATTTTTTGGACATGATTTAACTTAAACTGCCATCATTCATTTTTTTCTCCCTTTTCTTTCATTATCCCTTCTCAATTACAGCAGAAAGCAGGGAGCCTGTTTCTGACTCAGGTATTCTAGTGAGCAAAGCAGTGGACATCACGATTAACAAAGTCACGCTCAAACCCGCTGGTCAGTCTTGCTAATCCAAGGATTGATTGCTTCTTGTGATGCAACACAAATGAAAACACTGACTAGTTTTGTGGTTTGTTCTGTAGTGGTTGGAGTGAAACTCAATATCTCATTCTGGATGAACAGTTTCATGAATGCTACAATGAAACTGAATGTAAGTCGTGTAAATAAGTTTCATTGTGTTGTATATACAATGTGTGACACGTCTATCTATTGGTGTACAATACTAATTTCTTGTCTGGCTCATTTTTGTTTTACCCTTTTAGTGCAAGGATGAGATCTGTGGCTGTCTGAGGAATGACAAGGTACAGCAATGCACGATCATGGAAGGCTTGTATCACGTGGATGCGGCGACAGTTTTGTTGTCATTACTTGGAATTCCTCATGGGGGAGACAGAAACTACGCACTAGTTTTCAACTGTTTATCTTTTTGCCCTGCAGCATGTAGACTGTGTGATCCTGGATGATGGGGGATTTCTTCTCATGTCCAACCAGGATGAGTATATCTCCCTGGTGAGTTACTGGCAACTGTTTTCTTCACCTTATCATGACCATGTCTCCTTCACTTATCCGTGTCTTTCTCCAGATGATCAGTACGTGATAAACCATCACACAATAAAGCATCTGTAGTCACATATGTACATGTAGTCAGAAAAGTTTAAATCAAAGACTTTGCCAACATTCATATTTCTTACATTTCACTACTTTCTACATACCTGGTTCCTCTTTGTCCCAAGGATCCATCAATCTCATAAAGAGATCAAATAAAGGGCTTATGACTCAGTTATCAGAATAGCCTGTGAGCTGTTTGAAAGCTTCTGTAGCACAGCAGTACATTCATGTCTCCAGGACAGTAAAGCACTAGCCACTGGAGGAGGATCAAAGGGAAAAAGGTTCTGATGGGTTTTAGTCAATCATGGAAGCTATAGTTAAGTGAGCAAGAAGTCAGCTCTGCTGTGTTAACTCCACTCCTTTCAGGCTGCTATAGGCCCCTGTGTATTAGTAGTAGGACATGCAGTGGGTCTGGAAACATTACATGTCAGTAAAGAAGGACATCTGCTGTCTTTGATCCATTCTACCATCACAATGTCTGGCATACAGTTCATGGTCTTCAGGATTAGACTAAGCACCCTCCTATCTCTTTTTCACATCTTGTGATACATTTGGTGTCCATTGGGATCATGCTGACTGTCTTTGTGCCGTTGTAGAACAACAGTTACGTATAGTAACCATAGTTCTAGAGCCATTTTATCAGGGATATACAGCATATGCTTGTTCATCCCAATGAAGTCTGCTACTATAAAAAAAAAAAAAAGATCCAACAGGTCATCCAACAGGTGTTCAGCTACTTATGAATCTACAGAGTTAGCCTACTTGTTCTGACTGTAATCATAGGATTATAAATATGCAACCTTCATTCTATGTTACAGAGGCTTCCCCTTTAAACTGGTCTTTTGGTTCAGCGCGCAAAGTCTAACCACTGTTGCTCAAAACCTGCTGTGACACTGACAGCAACATAACATCAACACATGTAACAGTGACACTGGCGCACACTGCCACTCTCCACCTATGCAGACTGCTTTATCAGAGGTTGAAAGGGCATGGCAGTACTGTAGAAGCAATGTGGAAGAGTGACAGGTTGACTGCCGTCTGTTTATCTGTGCTGCCACAGAACATTTGAATGGGCTCACCCAAATTGGCTAAGCAGGTAAATGCAAACTTTCAGTGTACTGATGCAAAGCGGTGAATGGCTAAGACTACAAAGCCCCTTCAGAGGAGAAAGTACACAGCTGTATTTCCTGTTTGTACAAGCAGTCTTACACTGCTTTCATTGACTGTTGTTTGTGTGTGTGTGTGTGTGTGTGTGTGTGTGTGTGTGTGTGTGTGTGTGTGTGTGTGTGTGTGTGTGTGTGTGTGTGTGTGTGTGTGTGTGTGTGTGTGTGTGTAAACTCATCTAGATAGGTCAGTTCTTTGGCGAGGTGGACCCTGTGCTGATGATCAACCTGGTCAACACCTCCCTGTACTCCTTCAACAAGACCTATGACTACCAGTCTGTCTGCGACCCAGAGAAAGACAGCAAGGCTGCAGCAGGACCCCGCTCAGTCTATGTGGTTAGATACTCACTCACACAAGCTGTCAGACAGCAGTCACTCTCTTTCATATAACTATAATTTACACATATAGGCAGTTACAGTAACTTTGTCTTTATTCTACATGCTGGTAGGGCAAAACTGTTGACTCTTAATTCTTATAGTTTCAAATATTGTGATTGCTATAAAAAAAAAAATATTTCTAGATTCATAATAGTAATATAAAAATGGCCAAATGAAAGAAATTAGGGTTCCTAACTCAATTGTTTTTTTTTTACCATTACTATTTGCCTCATTTTGGAATTTACTCTACATTACTTTTTACCTGTCCTTCTCCAGCCTACCATTGCAGACCTGCTCAGTATTGGCTGGTGGGCCTCCACTGCTGCCTGGTGAGTGTACAGTGTGTTTGTGTTTTGTGTCTTGCACTTTTTGTGTTTGTTTCCATGTGCGTTTTCGAGTGGGAGTACATTTGTACTTTAGGGTAGAAGTTTGTATGGGAGTGGGCTTGTATGTTGCTGGGGGATGCAGCTGGCTGGGTCAGTGTAGGACAAGGACAGTTACACAACATTATACTGCATCAATATCTGTATGGCTGTCCAACTGCAATACAAGCAGCTTTTTAAAGTATAATGACTGATACTTTCCTTGACATTCTCATCACCAGTGACTCTGGCCTTGAACAGATGTGTTATTAAACAGTGTTTTGTTGTTATATGTAAAGATGGCCTATTGACTCATTCATGTGAATCATTTTTGTTTTGTTTTCCATTCTCTGTGTCTAGGTCGATACTCCAGCAGCTCTTCTTTGGTCTCATGTTCCCCAACCTTCTAGAGGCAGGTGAGCAACAAAAGCTGTGATTGTATAAAATGTGATTGTGTAAAAATGTTGCGGTGTGTCGCAGCCTTTCGCGATGTGTTTGGCGCGCCAGTTGATATTTCTACGACAATATAAAAAATAAATGAAAAAAATAAAAACACGAAAAAAAAAAAAACATGACATATTGTGCAGCCCTAACTTCTACTATAATTTATTTTGGTCTGAAAGGGTTTTATGTTAACTTTATGTTAGTACCCTACCTGTATTTACTCTTTATTTATCTGTTTGTTTCTTTTGTTTTATACTTGTAACCTTTATGTATATATTTTGTTAGTCTCAGCACTAGGAAAGTGTTTATTTAAAATGTGTCTGAATAATCCTAAAGCCTAGACAGACCAAGCCGATAATCTCTGGCGAGTTCAGTGACTCGAGTCTGTTTGGTGTGTTCCGTGCCGTCGTCCGTCCAAGGGGCCGATTTAACATATTGAATTGGAAGGCGGGCACTGCCGGCAGTCAGACTCAAATGACCAATCTGATTGGTAGAGTGCTAACCCCGAAACGAGGAGCGGGATGAGCGTGACTAGAGTCTCTCAAAATCTGACAAAAATCTTTTAAACTGTCGATCTGAAATGAAGACAGAATCAGCAACTGCATGACCTATTTCTCACTTAAAATGTTTTCAGGAACACGTTTCGGTGAACAATTTTAGTAAAATATGAGATTGTATTCTGACCAAGCCACCATGACAGTCTGGCTTTGAATTTCCTGAGAAACCAGACCCACATGACGCGTTCGTCCAATCAGCTGCCGGTTTTTATTTTTGGGCGACAATACAGATTAGCGCCACTAATACTGTTATGGAGACGTATTACGTCTCGTCGCTTTGGTGTGTTCCGAGGCACTTTTTTGACCAACTCGGGGAGACTGATCAGTCCAACTGCCTTTTCTGCTGAGGGTTGGTGTGTTACGACCTTGAGCGGCCAGACACGGAAATAAACAATTCATTCATTCATTCATTGTAACCATCAGCCTTATTTAGATGAGAAAACAGTATTGGGCAACCTATTCCTTTCATTTGAAAGATTTTAAATCCACTGCTTTCTCGCTAATCCTTCCAAGTGTGTTTTTCTTCATTAAACCTGTCTCGTTTTTCCAGCGGAGTCAGCAGATGATGACATACCAGATGCCATGTTTAAGGAAAGCTGCATCACAGAGCAGACTCAGTACTTCTTTGACAATGATGAAAGATCCTACTCAGGTGTCCTGGACTGTGGAAACTGTTCCAGGTATGGGTGTTTCTTCATATGAGTACAAATTTGCATGTGCTTCCATTTCCATGGCTCTGTCCACTCATACTGCAAAAGGTTTACTTTATTTAGGATTTTCCACCTCTTGCTCTCTTCCTGGACATCCTTCTGTTTAATGGTCTGCAGGGATGGGTCCAGAATACTGTTAGTTTCCTGGCCTCTTTCTGTTTTCCAGCCTGATTTCAGGCAGCTGTTTTCTGATGAGTTCTGACCAGACGCAGATTACCTTGATCTGTCAGTGACCGGAATTGCAGAGGGAAGCACAAAAGCTCTTTTATCTGTTTTTCTTCCTTCGCTCTCTGGCTATACTTCAAACTCACTAATACACACATTCACGGACCACTGCACATCCACTTTGCTTTAACCTGTGTTTTTGTCAGTGGGGGTTAAATATGGCTATAATTAGTGGGTGTTATAAGTCCCACGTGTCTGGTGCTTTACCCCCCGATGTTAACGACTGTATACACAGAAACTTTCATGACCACGATAAACAGCCAATCCCAAAAGGAGAGAAGAGGTATGAATGTGTATATATGTGCACAACTGCACATATACCTGTGTGTGTGCAGTATATACTGTATACTATATATGCAAATGTAATATATTGTAGATAATTTGTTATTGCATGTAAATTGGAGATGCATGATATCCTTACACCACAGGTATATTAATGTATGAATACTGTATACACTGTTTACCAGTTTGTTCCTATGGCCATGTGTGCTTTCTAGGATGTATCGTGCCGAGAAGCTGCCAAACACCAACTTAGTGTTCCTGATCACTGATGCCAAGGCAACGTGTTTGTCGTGTGACCCAAGGCCACTTCGACAGGCTGAACAACCCTGTATCCTTTCGCTCAACTCGTAAAAATCGAACATAGAGTTGCACTTCCTTTTTACTCTCCAGCCCTCCATCCATCACGCTTATGACAGGGGGGCTTTAAAATCTCAATACAAGGACACACACCTAAGGAGTTTGCAGTAGGTCCCTCCTGAATGTTCACGGGTGAACAGTAAACCAGATGCACGGCATATGAAAGCCTGTCTCACATTACTCCCAGATTAGATGTCGTCGTTTTAATTCATCTGCGCTGCGTGCTGCCATCAGGATGATTTAAGGTTAAGAGCAGAAGTGTGTTTATATACATGTACAGTATAATATACTCAGGATCTGTTTGACAGATGTGTAGCTTCTTACAATACAGATGTCATCATCAGAGGTCACTACCATAGGGTCACAACAAGGGCCTCCAGTTGCTAATAAGGACACCACTCCACCCACTCAAACCCTAACATATATGCACATTACATATGCTGCTTTAGGACACTATATATACACACATACTGAACATACGGCATGCATGGATTAATGATGAAGATTAATTTAAATGTCTTCATAAGAATACAGCGTTGCAATCTGCTTGACCACAAGTATCATGTATAATTATATCTAGGACTGCCTTTCTGAATTTTACTTTATTTTAATCTCTCTTAGATGTTAATAGAAGATGAGTAAAAAAAGAAAAGAAATCAGGGCATCTCCAGGCAAGGCTAATACATTACAACTACATAAGGCTTTTTGGCAGGCAAATTAAGCCAGCACATCATTTAATAGTTGCTGTTTAAAGTATTAAATGTACTGCTGACGTTAAATCGCTTTTTCCTGAGAGTGTCTGTGCAGCTGAAGGTCCAGATCCATGCGAACTGGCTCAGTATCCCAGATACCGCAAAGGGCCGGACGTGTGTTTCGACAACAATGAAAACGTAAGAGACAACCACACATGTCTCCTTGCAGAGAACATTGCTGGAAACAGTTCTATTAGTGAGGCTTCACAGTTGGCCTCTGTCAATTCTGTCTGGTTTTCATCAGCGTTCTGCAGAGATTCGAAGCACTGCTTGATCTTTAACTACTTTATTTATTCATTCAGTTTATTATTTTTTATATTCACTATTTTTATTTCATGAATTTTGCATGCAATTGTCACTAAATTGGTTTTATTTATTTTGCTTTATATGACCTTTTCACTCATCATCTGTCATTTTTGTTTTATTATTCTGCATCCCAATGGCTACTGCTCTTGTCTGGTAGGATGAGCCCTTGTGTCCAATCAGCAGAGGTTCAACATTGAGCACCACACCTCTCTTATTGTTTCTGATGCTGAGTTCAGGGTCAGTGTCCTCACACAGCTCCATGCAGACTTATTAACACAAGGATTTTTTTTCCGGCCATCGCAATGTGCTTGGCAAGGGTAAATCAGGCACTACAATGGGTTTTTTAATGTAATGTACATTTTTTTTTTTTTTTTTTTTTTTGCTGGGTCATCATTACTCATTCAACTCTTTTTACAAACATTCAAGCACCCCCCATCCAAGTAACAACAGACTCTTACTAACCTAAAAAATTACGATGTGATGTTTGTTTATTCATGGCTGATTCACCTGAATAACTCTCTCAAACACATTGGTTTTTGTACATTTACACATTATTTCTATGTTTATATATTTTATGTTGCATTTTACCATTTTTTTCATACACATTAAAATAATTTGAGATGGAAATGGCCCACTAGAATTAAGTGAACAACCCACTGTAATAACAAGCAGTTGGTATTCATGTCTTTGTTGCATGCTTATATCCCTAACAGAATGCTACATTTTTCTTTGGCATCTTGTTTTTCTTAAGTTTTTTTTTCAGTTTTTTACCCCAACAGATGGAGAGCAGATTGAATCTTAGCAGTTACATTAAAAGTGTTAAATCAATTTGATATAGCATTACATCACCACCAATCAATAATAGCAGCACACAACTACATGTAAATATACCTGCAACCATAGTCCTTTTATTTAGCATTGTTAAATGCTTTGTCAACCAAATATGTAAGTACATTTGTGTGTACTTGTATTTTGCCTCAAACTGAGAAGTCTTAGGGGATTGCAATGCATTATTTTGACCTGATACAGTAGCAGATGTGCTTACATGTAAGTCGATTCCCTTGCAAAGATCGGATGGAAGTTCATGTATTGTACCATTTGAGGTAAATCATTAAAACAAAGGAGGAAGGTGGATAACTCCTGTGTGAGATCATTGAATCAACACCCAACTTTGAACAGTTTACAAGACGTCTAAATATTTGGAAAAAATATTTCCCATATCTTTGAGAACTCAGCCTTTCATTGTGTTCTAAAGGCGTAGATCACACACATAACGGGCCATTTATTCATGTGCCTGCATGTTTATATTGTGGAGAGGCTTTGCTTGGAACCGAAGGCAAGGGGAGGAATGGCTGAGGAAGTAGATGAACAGAGTAAAAGTAGGCCGCGTCCCTTTTTCTCTTTCCATCTGTCCCTTTACTTTTGGCTCAGCTCCTCATAGGAAGACAGTCTGAGTCCAGTCCATTTTGTAACTGGAGTAAACAGAGGAAGCTCCACGTGGCTTTCCTGCCCTTTGAATACAGAAGGCTCCCACCTCTTTCCCCTAGGCCTTTGGCATGCACGGATATCCTGAATACTCCCATCAAACATGAAAAAAAGCCACACACTGTCATAGGCAGGGGCATGCACATACACACACACCTACACAAAAAAGCAGAATGACGTACTGAATACCTCTATAACTGCAGCTGAGCATTAATTAAATTAATTTTCTTTCCTGTTGAGAGTTAGATCAATATCAATCTTCTCATCTAACTCTTGGCAAGAAAGTTAATAAGCATGTTTCTTCAAAACTGACAGGTAGGCTTAAGTAAATGATATAAAACAACATGATATAATATGATAGAATACCATAGGATAAGATACAATACAATCATGAACTCCTCATTATTGTTAGTAGTAAAAGTAGCGATAATGGTGGTAGTCGTAGAGCTACTGGATGTAGTTTATCCGATTGATTGACAGCTGATTTGTCCAACAGGAGGATGATTCTGACTGTGGAGGTGGGACCTGCCTAAGCCCGTGTCTTTGGCCAGTGCTTGGGCTCCAACTACTGCTGCTGTGGCTTGTCACATCTTTACAACACTCATGACCCTACACATAGACACACACACACACACACACACACACACTCATACACTTACACACTGATCATCATCTCATCAAACAAGATGCCAGAAGACACTCCAGTTATGCCATCCAGGATGTATGCAAAGTATTTGCAACAAGACATTTCGTTTTCTGACGACAGTATGAGCATTTCCATTTTCCAATGCCAAAGGTTGCTCATTCATTTCCTCCTTGTCATCTTCAAAAATAGAGACACATTTACTGTGCTCAGCTGCACTCAGTTCCATGATATACTCCTTTATACTCTCTTATGGTGCAAGAGTAAGAGCTAACCAAACCCTTTAATTCTGCCTCATTTGTTTCTCTGATTTATTAAGCGGAGGTTGAAGAGTCCCACTATGCCAACTAAATATCATTCAAAGACTGTATGTTCACTGACAGCATTGATTTGTGTAGTTGTCGATATTGTTTGTTGCTTATTATACTTATTGCGTATGAATCATTATGCTGTAATTATTGTTTATTTTTGCCAACCAGTGCAACTATGAAGAATATCCCTTTTGTTTAAATGTTTTTTAAATGTACTGTACCTAACTATTTAAATCTTTTGTACTCAAAATCAACTAGCATTACATGACAAGCTAGGTGTTGTATTGTAGCAGCATGTGCTCAGTACAGAGCTAAAGACAACACCAGTACTCTGACACCAAAGCTCACACAGTACCAAGAACCACAGATACAAACCTACTAGAGAATCTTCAGGCTAGTTTATTTTAAGTGATTCCTCACATGTGGATGTACTCCAGTATTAAAGTTACAACATTAGCTAGATAGCTAGATGGATAGCTTAGACACCTCGCTGAGAATTAAGTGAGATCATGTGAATCAAAATCTATAAGGATATTACAATTTCAAATATGTTTGTACTTGGTCTGACAGCTTTGGTTGTCTTCAATTTGATGCATCAAATTCCCAGTGCCTACATAGTAGTTATCTGAATGAAACAATGAGTCAGAGTTGTATTCTTACCATGTACTGTATGCGTGTATGCTAATGCTTTCTGCAGTATAGCAGAGCGGGTAGTAGTAATATGTTTTGAATTGGGCCAAAACTGCTGCAGTTATTCTAATTTATTTGGTCAAGACATCAGTAGAAACAGCCAGTGATTTTGATTGTAGTGGAGGAATATCATGTTCCTCCATGGTCAAAACAAACCTAAACCAGACTTGAGCTTTGCGTTCCAACACCTCTCTCTTTTAGTCCTATTTCTTTTCCCTTTCTGGATCGCCAAGATGACTTGTGAATGAGATCAGCATATCAAAATGACTGTTTCTTTATATTCTTCTTCTTGCTGTTCTCCTCCTTTTGCTTGTTTCCTCTTTGTTTTAGTGCTGTGAAGCAGACGCTGAGGGCTCGGTGTCGAAACGCTGCAATGTCATGGGATGAGCTTGTTCTGTGTTTGAACGCTGTCTAATGCCTATGGTCAGCATTAGGGCCTGTTGGAGAGAACTTTGAGAATATACTACTACCAGTGGTAATTTTGCATTGCCTCACATTACCATAAGTCATAAAAATCACTTAAGTGTTACATTTTTCCTCTTTTTTAGCTATTTTAACAATTAAAGTTGAGTTCTTTCCACCTCGCCTTCATGTTGACCTTGTTGAGTGTTCAGGTTATGCCTGTCTATCAAAGTTGTGTGTTGACTTGTGTTTTACCAAGGGGATCCCGTGTCTATGTGCAGGCATGTGTGTGCCCCTCTGATATCTGATTGTGCTTTAATACTGTACATTAATTACTCTTTTGTGGAACTTGACTAGCCTGAATACATTTTGTATACATTTGTACACTAATACTATTTACTGTATAAAAGAGAAAAATGAAAGAAAAGAAAAATGTTTATAATATGGTGTTGATTATTGTGCAAATATAATATATTCACAATAAAAGTGTTGTATTGTTATGACCTGAGATGCTTCTTTTTATTATCACATCTGGCCAGTTGCTTTGGCTCCACTTGGAGAAGACCAACATGTCATACTTCCTGGAGAAAGAAAACAGCTGCTGAAAAAGCGCATCCGCATCTGTTTCACTGTCTGTGTATGACGTATGTGTTGGTGATAGCTACTTTGCCTTTACACTGCCTAGTGGTGTAACGGTAATTATTTCCGCCTCCCGGTGATTGGCACATCTGGGTGATGCAGTTAGCAGGTTGGATGTGTTTCCATTCACATTCCCTACAATGGTGGAGCAATGATGACACACCACTCTTGTCCTTGATAGACAATTTTATCTCTGTTGCTGTTGTTGCTGGACAGGCGGGTCTTCATTTCCACTCGCCATAGTGTGACTGACTCTCACGCCAATCCACTTGTTGTGCCAACCTCACATATGGTGCAAACGGCATACAGCTAAAGGTTTAAGGGCGGAACTCGCACTTGTGAACTTTGGTTCCGCATTATGTGCATCATTATACATACTGGGTATTCTCATTTGTAATATCAAATACACTGTAAATCCAGATGAGTTAGTTCAACTCAAACTGTTTGAGGAAACCGATTGCCTTGAACCATTTAAGTTTATTAACTCAATAATAATAATAATAATAATAATTTAAGCATAAAGAAATATTTGATTTGTATCTAAGTAACTCAAGTACTTATTGTTAAGGTAAATTAGGTAAATAAAGTTATTAGTATCAATTCCATTCAGTTAATTGAACTTAAAGCTATACATTCTTTTCCACTGAAATGTTGTATTTCTCCAAACTTACTACAACGGTGTTAATTTAATATATCTCATTTAAGTAAGACTAACTTAAATCCATCTTCTGTACACAAATATTACCACTTAAGTTTTATTTACTCAGTTCATTTCCACTTAAGCAAATTGTAACGTTTCAGGTGTGACCACTTTACACTGTTATGGCTACTCAATTAATTTGAGGAAACCGATTGCCTTAAACCTTTTAAGTTGCATTGACACAATAGAAACACACATGACTGACACAACTTAAACTATTTATTTAGTTGAATGCTGATTACTCATGACTAAATATTTAACATATCAATGTTAACACATTTCAATGTCCACAGCTCTCAAAAGTAAGAAAGTGTATATGTTGGAAAAACTATGAAAGAGTTGCATATTGTTATTCCCATGATGTAATGCAGAAATTGTGAAGAAACCACAGAAACAGTGCAGATATGCAGAGAAACTTAAACCCTATGAAGTTATTTGCAACTGTATTGTTTGTGCATGTCACATCAAGTGTGCTACTGTATACTAGTATGTTTCAAATTGCAAAGTTTGAAATACCCATTAACAAAAAGTTGCAATTCAAGATTGTTCAAGAACAAATGTATAGTTATTTTAGATTAGTGATGACAGTGCACCATCTCACAATGTTCCAAACAACTGTATTACACTGTTCTGGCAAAGGTTGTACCAATTAACAATTTGCAATTTGTGAGGCAACACAAGAAAGAAAAATTAACCTCACAACAGTTAAAAGAAATTTAGAGAAACTCTTGACAGTATATTTGTTGTATGTGTGAAGTGAGGTTTAATACTAAGATTTTGACATTAGTATACACAGCTAGACTCATTTTAAACACTATGTAGTGTAAAAATGTGTATGTCATACCAGCTGAGGTCAAATATTGATTGTTCAATAATGGTACATCATTTTTGTACTGGCACAAAAATACCTTTAAACTGAAAGCAATACAACACTATTAATTTGTGCTTGTGTTTCTCACTACATCTGAAATAGAAAGCCAACTAACTAAGTAGCTGTTTCAACCCAAAAATCAAAACTGAAAGCAGTTTTTGGCATGCAAGCCAATGGATAATTTTCAAATCACTGCAGCTGCCCTTTTAACAACAGAAGCTGATGACACCTTTACTCTAGCTCATTTCAAGGCCATCATCAAGGGTTAAGAGGACTACCTGGATGAATTCAAAGAAGCCACTTAGCTTCTCCTGGCTAGCTCACATGGACAGCATAGATCAGTCCAAACAAAATCACCAGTGAATCTGTCCAAGATATGTGAGTCATTACAACCTGATCCTCGAGGACGATTGATACATGGTGAGTTTCGAAGGACACTCCTGCAGGCACCTCCTCTTCATTGACCACTGCCAACAGAGCCAGTGCTCCCTCCTGGATTGCCTCCAAATCATCTTGAAAAAGAAATATATGTTCAGTGTGTGAGTTTAACTGTACAAATCATTAAGTTACAAAAAAGCCTAATGATGTAAAAGAAAACATCATTACACCACTGGTTTCAGATGCAGTTTTAGATGCAGGTAGAAGCAATATAAAAAAAGGCCAACATGTAAGCTTGACCAAAACGATGCTGTGCCATAATTCCATGTATTATTTCAACAATTTGGTGTTTTACGGTACTTGCATCTTATGACAAACGGAGACTTTGTCATAAAATGCAAGATTATTTAAGTGGATTCATACCCTCAATTTAACCTTCCCTATAAAAAGTGGAGTGTTCTAATCCGGGTCTTGTTACCAAAGTTTTTTAACTATCGATATTTATGAGGATCTGGACTTAATGTAAAAGCTTTCTGAGTTTAGAAAAGCACAAACACCATAGAAAAATACATGAGTAGGTCTATGATGTTTTTTTTATTATTTTCAACTTTAAGTAATTTGGGATCAGATAATCTGTTAAATTTGTCTTTATGTCCAGGGTGGTCGGGTACTTTACAAAATACAATGGATTTCAAAATAAAACCACCAGGTTTATGGTGATTTTGGCTATGGAAACAGGAGAAAAAGAATACAAAAGCATCTTGCAAGTTTTGAAGACCTCTGATGAATTCTCCTTTAGGTACAGTGGTAGGCCAGCCATTACATTACTTTGTAGATTTTTAGACAAAGTAATGTTGTTCTTGTCCTGTTGCACAAAGACAAGGCATGCATGTTAGGATCTGCTGTTCAACATAAATGTAATGCATTCATGCTTTAAAAATAGTTTACCTGTTCCTCAAATGCCATCAAAACTTCGTCCATCTTCTCACCAAAACTTCATGTCTTCCTCTTTTTATAGAGCTTCAGCAGCTGAGGGGTGCATTTGTCAAGTGCAGCATAGAAGGAAAATGGTAGATTTTGATAGGTGATCCTGTGGAATTAACTGTAGAGCTGCATGAAAAACCAAAAGCACAAATTATGAAAATGAACTTGCATTATTCGTTATCACAACTTTAAGCCATGTAAGAAATTTGAGCTCACAGTGAGTAATAATGTGACAGGAGGAAAAAGACGCTCAAAATGGCTTGGGTTTCAGAGGGTTAACATAACTTTATCCTCCCCAGAATTTGGAGTGACTCATATACATACATTTAACTTCACTCAAATGAATTGTTGAACTAATAACTGAGTTGGTTTAAGTGCACTTAACTTTGTGGGATATTTTAAGTATGGTAATATGATTCCAAGTTTGTTCTATTAACTTAGGCTATTCTCTTTAAGTTGACTTCATATCATCATTACAAAAATGTAAGCCCTGCTGCCAAGTGTGGTTTAGGATTTTTCCATTTAAATTTCATTTTATATATCATATATCATAATCCCAAAAATTCCTTATGATCCCCCTAAGCGTAAATATTTGATGTTAGTCATATACAAACTATTTTCATAAGAGTATGTTAAGTACATTTCAAGTAAAACTGATCATTTTATGTTTTCAGTTTCTATAGTGTGAGAATGTGTTGCTTTTGCTTGACTCATTAGTAAATTCAATATTTTTCTTGGTTTTGGAGTGTTGGTAGGACTATCACTTTGGACTCTCGGAAACTTCCTGATGTCTTTAGATCAGAAAATAAATCGATAATAAAATCGGCAGATTTATTGGTTTTATCAGTTAGTTGCAGACCTAAACTCCCTATTTGGGCAAGTTTGATGCATTATGCTCAGTGAACAGTTTATCTTGACATCACTTTGATCATGCTGCGCTAAACTGAGAAGATGTAACCAGTTTATAACCCTTTGCACTCGGCACTTGACGGAGAAGCTTGCAACAACCCTCTGCACTGCCTGCACCAGCATGCTGTACAGTATGTGTGTTTCTTGCTGCTGACATAATTTATTTGCCACGGGTGACGGGACCTGCTCTTGTCTTCCAAGCGAGGTAACGTTGTTCAGTTATTTTATTAACGTTGACGGTTTGCATTCTGTTTGTCCTGCTGTTTTAATTTTAATTTTAATGTAACGTTACATTAGCTGTAACGTTACCTTACTGAGTTGTGCAAACATTAGCATTAGCTTGCACCAATTCCAGCTTTTGTGGTTCAGAAAAAAAACATTAACGTTAACTCTTAACTTACTTAAAGTGATGGTTCGGAGTAATTTCACCCTAGGGTCCTTTGCACCATGACCTCGAGCCAAACACCCCCCCAGAAGCTTTTTTCAGCTGTGTCTAACATTGGGAGAGTTAGCGTAGAGCAGCGTTATCAGCTGAATAGCTTAGCGCAGGTGCTAATGGACCCACGTTTGTATCTCGTAAATTACCCCACTAATAATGCCCGAAATGATACCAAACGTCTACTGTAGTACATATAGGTTATGTACTCATAAAACAATGGATTGGAAAGTTTGTAAGTACACCAGAAGTTTATGAACACTTGCCTGCTGGCTTCTGCTCTCTGCTGTTGTTGCTACTTCCGGCAGTAAGACGAGTGCTTAGGGCCGTCTACAAATTACAACACCGAAAAGAGATGCAACAAAAATATTTTTTAATTTAACTTTTTTTTTTAACTAAGTGCTCAAGTATAACTAGCAGGAGACAAGTAATAACTGAGGTAAGTTTGGAGACATTACCTTATTTAATCATTAAATTAATAAATATTTTTGTTGTATTTCTTTTCGGTGTAGTACTTTGTGGACGGCCCTAAGCACTCGTCTAACTGCAGGTAGCAGCAGCAGCAACAGAGAGCAGAAGAGAGCAGGCAAGTGTTCATAAACTTCTGGTGTACTTACAAACTTTCCAATCCATCGTTTTATGAGTGCATAACCTATATGTACTAGTGTAGACCTTTGGTATCATTTCGGTACTCTACGCTAACTCTCCCAATGTTAGACCCAGGTGAAAAAAGCTTCTGGGGGGGTGTTTGGCTCGAGGTCATGGTGCAAAGGACCCTCGGGTGAAATTACTCCGAACCATCACTTTAAAAGGCGCTTTCAAACTCATTCGTCGAGTGAACTCGGCTGCTAAACCAACGCAAATGTTAGTTTGTGAAAGTGTTATGTTAAGGATAGCAAACTATGTTAAGGATAGCAAACTTAATATTCCCATGCCTTTTTTCTTTTGGTTAGCTAGCTAACCTTAGCTAAGTAAGCTATCTTAAATGTAACGGATGCTACAGTAATATAAACGCCCACAACGAGGGAGCTACCTAGCTAAAACATATTTAAACCAGGTTAGTGACATTGCACATGATCCAGTAGAGCTTTCAGATGAAAATGAAACTATCCCTATAGCAGGCAGTAGTGATGAGGGATTAACAGAGCAACTACAGTACAATCTGTGTTGACTGCCACATACTGCCGTATATGCACTCTCTAGAAAATCTATCTACATGCACAATGTAAAGAATTAATTGGGGTCTGTTTTCAAGGGCACATTGCTACACTATATGAGCCCAAGAAGATGGGAAGGGTGGTAATGAGGCATACTTTATACAGCACAGCATCTTTTCCCAGCACCTGTATATACACACACACACACACACACACACACACACACACACACACACACACACACACACACACACACACTCTCTCTCTCTCTCTCTCTCTCTCTCACAAACACAACATACCCTACTCCTCCTCTACTTCTCCGTGCAGATGAATTAATGCCATTGATTATTCTACACACTCCAATACAGTAATGTAAGTGGCGTTGTCAGCCTTAAACTTGGTTTGCAATCCGCTAATTAACACACAGAAGAAGAAGTTGCTTTTTCCACACCAATCTTTTTCCCCGCAGAGAAGACGGCTAGAGTCGATCCAGAGTTTAATGGTTAGTATTATGAAGTAGGGCTGGGTAATATATTAATATTATATCTACATCGATATATGAGGCTAGGTATCGTCTTACATTTTGGATATCGTACCATCATAATATAACACAAGTGTTTTAAAGGCTGCATTACAGTAAAGTGATGTCATTTTCTGAACTTGCCAGATTTTCTACTGTTTTATTATTTTACATTTACCCACTTAGTCATTGTATCCACATTATTGGTGATTATTTCTCAAAAATATCCTTGTGAAAATATTTTGTGAAAGCACCAATAGTCAACCCTACAATATCGCCGCAATTTCGTCATTTGGTCAAAAGTTGTGTGATATTTGATTTTCTCCATATCGCCCAGCTCTATTATGAAGTTATTACCGGTATTTATTCAGGGTTTTTACTGCATAGAGAAAGTTTTGGCGCCCCCTAAAGAGGTTTTAGCCAGCGCCAAAGGAATATCAAGAGCGCCAAAACGTCTGATTTTCAGCTGCCAGCGTTTACAGAGTCAGACTGTACCGGACTCTCCCGGTGACCATGCTGTTCTGGGGACCAGCGGCGCGGCAAGACAAACTTAGAGTTCTCTCTCCGCCGGGGCTCCGACTGCTGTCTGTCTGCGCGGCAGGCTTTGCTGCTGTCTATCAGTATTAAATTGAGACAGTTTCATAACCTGTAAAAATAAAAATGTCTTGTTAAATACTTTTCCCTGTGTTTTGATACAGTTCATTTTAACACCTGATGCGAGCCATATGGGAGTAGCCTACACGTGAAAGTCAAAGTGCTTTAGGGGCATTGCCCTGACTCCCTGAATATGTAGAGGCGGAGCGAGACGACGTCTCTACATATTCAGGGAGTCTGCTGAGGCCCGTTCACGTAACAGCAGCAGTTAAACTGTATTTCACACTAATGTAGCTCAGCGTAAATTCTGTCAGAGAGACGTCAGTTACGTTTACTCGCTTCTCTTAAACTGATCAGCTGGTGGGTGGGTGTTACTTTTGTGTAAGCCAATCAGAATCAGGCACGTATGTTCAAGCCAATCACAGCTTGACTACCTTGTTTTAAAGCTGTTCTCTCTCCCGCTTCTGTCAGTTGTCGTTTCGGACGAGAGGGTGACCCGCCTCCTCCCCTTCTGCCTCCAGGCTTCTTTGACCACGGTGTCACGGTCTAATCTGGCTGACGACTCCCTTTTGGTCTTCCGGTCTACGGTTTTTAGTCGCCACCACCAGTGTCTAGACTCCATTGGGGGATACGTTTGGTTGTCTGTAAACCTAGTCTCCAAAATAGTTACAGTATATGTATTGTCTTACTTTGCAATTGGTTCTTACAAATAAATGTTTGCACATCTGCAACAACGTCTCTCCTGATTGAAATATGGTTACATTTGCAATAATCTGCAGTTCACATGCATGCCGAACTGTAAGGGCAGTCTGTTACACTACATCACGGACAATTTATTTATTAATATTTCAAAATAGAAACCATTACACTTCATAATGTTTTGTATTCATAACACTATTGTAGTATTGTACTAAATTACAAACAGTAATAGCAGTTACTTTATGTAAGTCACTCCTACATTTTTAAGCAAATTCTGTGGGAAACACTGACATCTAATCAAGATACTGGAAAAATACAACTGCCCTCTTACTGACACACTTGTTAGTGAGATTGTCCAGGCAATTTCAGAGAGTAATATTTTGTATAAATCTTACTTCTGAAGGACCACTGTCAACAGCAAAGAGGAGAAAAACATTATGAAGATAAGTTTCCGTTTGCTGAGCCTGTAGAGTACCTTATTGAATCGTCACAGCATACCTTTATGTATGTACCTTTATTATCTTTGCAGCTGTTGTTGAAAAAAAGACTGTTGCCTGGACAGTATTCCTCGTACTGTGATGGCTCCTACTTCCAGGAAAATATGCTTCTCTCAGATGAGGGTCAGAAATTATCAATTCTTTATGTTGATGATTTTGAAATTGCAAACCCTCTAGGAATGTCAAAAAAAATTGTTTATTGGACATAACCTGCCAGTAAAGTGTCAGTCAGCCCTCCACACCTTTTTTGCAATTCAAATGATGTACTGCACTTTGGCTATGAAAAGGTTTTTGCGCCTCTCTTGAGTAACCTAACAACTCTTGAAGAAGTGGGTGTCTACATTGAGACATTTGGTCACTGTCTCAAAGGCACAGTCTACTCTGTTACTGATAACCTTGCTGCCCATGGGCTAGCTGGTTTCAGAGAGTTTCAGGGCTACATATTTCTGCAGATTTTGTCTCACCACCCAGACAGAAATGCAAACATCAAATGCAGTAACTGGTAGTTTTGAGATGAGAACCAAAAATCTGCATGATAACCTTGTTAGAGAAATGCAGAACAATGACGACGAGAATTACGGTGTATAACAAAGTTGTGTTCTCTCTGACCATCTCTCTGCATGACCTGTTTGAAGGGGTGGTTCTTGTCGAGTTGTCAGAGGTGTCAAAAGTATTCATTCATTACTCAAGTAGAAGTATAGATACTAGGGTTTGAAAAGACTTTTGTAGAAGTTGAAGTATCAACTCAAGCTTTTTACTTAAGTAAAAGTGTAAAAGTACTGGTTTCAAAACTACTTAAAGTATAAAAGTAATGTAAGGCAGAGATATTCAACAGGGGGTCCTCAGAGTCATTGCAGGGGGGCCTCCAAATTATTGTACATTTTTGAGTCTTTAAAAAAAATAAAAATAAAATGCCTTAACATAATTCCAACATATTATTAGCAAATATAAATTCCCACTGATGATAGGCTTACTGGCCTATAGGTAAGGTAGTCACTAAGATATCAGCCCACAGATACAGTTAATCCTAGATTTACTGTGCCACATATGTAACATTAAAATATGATTTATAAAATCATGCCAACAATTAATATTTTAATAGCTTATGAAAAAATGTATGTAAGAAGGCTTTAGGTTACCCTAACAGTTATTGTAGGCCCAGTTTAATATGCAATTTAATTTCATACAATATGTAGGGGGTCCCTGCTACATCTCACTTTAAGTTAAGGGGTCCTTGGCTTAAAAAACGTTCAAGACCCCTGATGTAAGGGGGGGAAATGCCATTAAGGACAACAGCTTAACTCTAAATGCGGGGACAAAATCATATGACTATAATAATTTTACAGTATATTAAAATCATACCTGCAAACTCAGAAGGGCTGAAAAAGGTGACACGTAGGCTACATCTCTTCTGTGTTTTTCAGACAACGGCAGCTACAGTCTGGTGTCAGACTCCTCTCCATTGAAATATAGACACACTTTTACACCGTTTAGCTCTCAGCATTTTATCATGTTTACTCCATCTTCTAGCTAACGCTAGGCTAACCTGCTTCCAACTCTAGTGTTGACTAGCGTCCCGTGCGGCGATGTTCAGTTCCCTCTAACGTCCGTTTTCGGAGCATCGCGCAGGCACCTAAGGCACTGAAATCAGCGTTGCTATTCGGTCCGGTAGATAACGGTCGTTAAGGCACCGGTGGCGTATTAGCACCGGGTCTGTACAGGTGTTATGGATCGCGTACAAACCAATAGGGTGTCGGAATGACTATGTTTATACTTCTCATCCAACCACAATCAAATTCACTCTCTCCGGATGGATCGATTTGGATAGGTTTTTTTGTGTGTGTCTTTTTGAACGATGACTGACGAGCTGGAATGAAAACAAGCCGAACTGAAATATGAGTAACAAGGCTATTTTTAAAATGTAGGAAGTAGAAAGTACAGATAATTGCGTGAAAATGTAAGGAGTAGAAAGTATGCTGTAAAATAATTACTCCGGTCAAGTATAGATACCCAAAATTTCTACTTAAGTAAGGTAACGAAGTATTTGTACTTCTTATGACCAAAGCATCATTCAGTTGAGCATTATCCTCGTCTCATTAAGTGCTTTGGTCCTCTGGGGCATCTGTGGACCATCGTTTTTGAGGGGAACCCTTGAAGTCTTCAAGGCAGTTGCTCGTGGCAGTCATAACTACAAAAATGTGTTGAAAACTTTGGCAGAGAGACACCAAAACATGATGACATTCTATTTGTCATCACAAAGATTTTTCAAGCCACCAGTACAGATTTCAAAAGTGGAGTCTTTCTTTGTTGAGTCATTGCCTACTGATAAGCATGCGTTAATATCTAGCATAACAGACGGCAGCAGTGTATATGGCACAAAACAGGTAACCATTGAAGGCACAACGTTTGTGGTGGGCATGCTTGTTTGCACTGGGGCACATGCTGCCTTGCCTGTGTTTAAAGAGATCAGAAACAAGGGCCCTAAAGTGAAATATGTATGTAAGCTAACTGACCAAATGCCACTGTTTGCGTACAGGGTTTCAAGTTAGCTAATTTTAACAACTATTTCATTCCAGTGTCTGAGTAACAGAGCAGCACACCCCCAGCCTGTTTCCCAGTGATCTGAGGGAGGCTAAAGATCTGTCTGGAACACTAGTAATCATGGGCACACTGGACAACATACAGTAATTAAAGGTAATGTCTATTTCCCACTTTGACCCATGTGTCATCACAAAGGTAAATACATGCAATGAGGTGGTTACTTGTCTGTGAGTAATAATTAGAATAGACTTGGACTGGGCTATCCCAGTTATACCATAGTATGTTCTAAAATGTTTAACCATTACCTGTTATGACATTTTGGGAGAATCTGGTGTTTATATTGTTACCAATGTCACGCTGTATGGTATATTAAGCTTCAGATAGATAATGTGTGGATGGTCTAGGAGGCTAGTGAAAAACATAGCTGCAGCACCTGGAGTAGCTCTGTCTGTTTCATATTACAGGTTTCCCTAACACAGTGTAAATAGAAGCGATGGATGTCTTGAAACTAAGGGTCATCCTTGATGATGTCAAAGCTGAGAGGCTTATTTTGCCCTCTTGTCCTGAGACTGTAAATGCCCTCATATTAGAGATCAAAAATAAGTTGAACCTAGCCTATGACTTTCATCTTCAGTTTCAAGACCAAGAGTTTGACAATGCCCTCTGCTATTTGGTCAACATTGACGACCTACCATCCAAGGCAACCATTAAGATAGTAAGATTTGTTGAACTAGATCTGAGTTCAACCAGCACAGACGACACAGTATTACTGTCTGATAACACAGATTCACCAAAACTAGTAACTAAAGTTGTTACATTCCACCACTGGTGTTACCTTTGTAAAAATAATAATAATAATAATAGTCAAAATTATTTATTTCCTGAATTGTATTTACATGTGTTCCTTTAGGGAACTGTTGAATTATCTGCTTCAACTGTTTTTCAGTTTAAAAAAAAATAAATTATCAAATAAATGTAACTTACGTTTTTTTTCTATTTGTTATGTTTATGCCATTATAACTTGTTATTTTGTTATGCTGCGCAAAAGACATTTAGGAGTTATTGCTACCTCTGGCCATGGTTGTGCTTGTTAAATTACTTCTTTCATTAAGATGCACTGTAAAGCAGTGTTTCACTACCCTTTGGTTGATAGCTTCAAGTCTGTTTTACGTCTGACCACACCAAACATCACTGGTGGGTGGGATTTGTGGCTGGGTATGGTCAACAGTGTGCTATGTTACCTGTGTAACAACGGCCAACAAACAGAAATGTCACAGAGTACTAACACACCCTAAAGTACACTTCTACGTCACAGCAGAAAGGTCAGATGTTAAACCAATGGCAGTCAGCAAAAACAAAATATTCAGGGGGTTGTTAAGTTACCTCTTATTTAAAACAATTCATGTCAGCTTAACAAACACATTTGGCCAAAAATGAACATGCATATACTACATACACACATTAATATACAGTAGAAATGGCCACCCCAGAGAATATCTACCCTGTAATTGCCCTTTTTTAATAATCCATGAATTAGTTATTACAGAGGACCCATGGACCACACATAAAGTGGAAAGGAATGCCAGCGCTGGGACCTGGATGATCCTCACAAACACCTGTACCACCCCAAGAGGTAACACACACACACACACACACACACACACACACACACACACACACACACACACACACACACACACACACACACACACACACACACACACACACACACGTTTGTCCCAGTGAACTCTGACTGAGGTCTTATCCATTTTTCTTATTTTGTGACGCATCTGGCAACAGTATTGACAGAGACAACTCAGCAATCTCCTATCCAGAGCAGCAGATGCTAACACCAAAGATACAGTTGTACATTACAAGTGCTTAACTTTTGTATTTGTGTTTATCTGATGGTAATCTAAGAATCAATGGCCACAGTTGAAGTGGAGAGTATAAAGGCGTTTGTTTTTCTTGGAAATGTGTCAGACTGGGAGGTCTTCGTATGTGTGCTATATAGCAATAATTAGAAGGGAGGTTGTAACAGGATACTCTTGTAAATGGGGACGAGGTCATACCCTTTAGCATGCCTGGCTTAAGAAGTTACAGACGCAAGAAAAGCAAGTTCTACATCTCTTTTCAATTTGGAATTTGGAATAGTCAAAGTCAAAAACCCACAATAAGAGAATGATTGAATTTGTTTTTTATTGTTGTAGCTCATGGCATGGATCACTTTAATTGCGACAAGTAAGCAACTTCAGTGCTGACATAAGGGACCAAAGTGACTGTGCTAATCATGGCTTAACTGACTCAATTTAGGACATGCAGCAGCTTCCCGTTTTTCTCTGTTCTATTCTGTCTTCTTATTTTTCCTTTACTGGACAGTTGATAGTCAAGTGTGATTGGAATCATGGTAAGAGAGCAAGAGGGGGTGAAATGCAATAAAGCTTGCAGGCCAGAATCAAACTGTGGTATCGCAGTTATGGCATGTGTCTTAGACCGCTGGCCTAACAAAACAAGTCCATATTTTTACCATGGTATTTAAACCGTTTGTTTAGGGAGAAAATAAAGTTGAACATTAAAATAATTACCTCATCTGTCAAACATTTTATTTTCTGGTGTACCTTTGACGTATCATACAGTACAGTACTTACAGTATAGCAAACGTGCACATGATGATTAACGGACTAATGGACTGAAGTTCACCCTCATTTTTCTATCCAAATAAATGGTTTAGATACCTGCATTCAATTGGGGATTTGTTTAAAACTTCTCTGATTGGAAAACTCCATTCTGACTTCATCAAGATGTTGATGCAACTGTTCCACTGTTGTGATGTAAAACAGAACAATGAAAAAGTCCCACTTTTCAAACACATGATGTCCTGATGTTTTTTTCTGCACATCGGCTTCTGTTTACCCACTGATCCAACACACACAATTCTGCTGAACACCATTAGTGTTATGTTCCCCAAGACAAGAACATTCCACCCAATATAAAGCCCTCAAAGCTGGAAGTTAAAGTTGGAGAGTGGCTTTTTTAAGTTTTTTCCACTAATTGCAGGAAGTGACACACATGAGGTTGATGCTGCATCAACAACATGACCTGTGACTGGAACTCCAAGGATCAGCGTGTCATTATAAACCCCTCTAAAGTTCATTTGATAGTAATATAGTAACATCCATTTACGTAGTTTTACCAGTAAAGGCTATTTTTGGAACAGTATTGCAGATTAAGGACACTTTGATTGTACCATTAGCCCTAAATTTAGTCCCAACACTCTCAGCAGCCTCTGGGTCATGACACCCTGGGGCAATCAACCCAAGTCAGAATAAACTTCCCTCAATCTGGTAAATATAGTGTGGTTTACACTAGCTGCAAGATTTTTAATTGGCACCATTTGTTCTTTTTCTAATACTGAAATAAGTGTACACTCCCTGTAAGCAGCAACAAAGAGGTCACCGTTTTTCCATCACCATAAAAGACAGCCGGGCAAGGGCATCAGGGTCACTGAGGTTCTGCGGTGTAGCTCTGACATCTCATAAAAAACCTAAACTAATTCTTTACTGTGTATTGAAGTCTTTCAGTATTGTCGGTGACTGCTCCCTGACTGATCTACAGTGGGTTTTCCTGTATGAGACATACTCTTTCTCCCCAGACTTGGATCAAAAAGTATTTGTAGATAAATCGTAATGTTTTTGCTAACCATTATGGAACTCTTAATGGGTTTTGTTTGCTGCAAAAGGAAAATACAGATGGCGTCAAATAAGTTCTTAATCACAGAAAAGGAACCTAAATAGGCTTCAGATATTTTCCTGCAATTGTTCAAATTTTTTGGCACCTTACAAACCCCCACTCAATCTGGCAACAACCTAAGCCAAAGAAACCCTTAAACTATATTTGCAAAATGGGAAAGATTGGTGTTAGACAAACTGAGGGTTGGAAAGAACACCAAACACACACTTGGCATGGATTATCAGGAAATGCCACAGGTTTTTTCCAAACACATAAACATAACCACACACTTGTCTGTTCTCACTACCTTGGTTTTCCTCTCTCCTCTTGTCTCAGATTGTAAACATGCTGCGCGTGGGGAGTGTGTGTGCGCTGTGTGATTGGCAGGCGTAACACTGGAAAACTCTGTCCAGGTGAACAGTCTCAACGGGACACATTCCATTCCAGCCCAGATTGGGGATTGATTTGTGGATTTTGTCTGTGTTTAGAGTGGCGCCTAACATACATTAACTGGTAACATGAAGTGTTCGATTTGTCGGGGGCACGCACATTCACCAAGGTTAAAGAGTATTTGTCATTCTCTTCATGGGATCAGCAATAAAGATGATGATGATGATGATGATGGTGCTAGAGGAAAAGTCAGAGGATCCCCAAAGTTATTGAAATTCATCATCTTGGGATAATGAATGTCCCAACATTGTCGTGGTCCTTCTAGTAGATGTCAAGATATTTCACTACAATAATTCATCAAGTTAAATTGCTGGCTAAAAAAATAAAGTTATACTGGGATAAGATTATTATCAGCCAAAGTTTTTTTTGACAACCTGCCAACTCAAATGTTGCTCGTAATGGCTTATTATTGATTTAGTATTAAAAAAATATTTATTAACTAAAATAAATATCAGCGTGTGAGTCATCTGTAAAGCACTTTGAATTGCACTAACCTACTGGTTAGGTGCTATACAAATTGGTTGATTGATTGATTGATTGATTGATTGATTGATTACAGTTTTTTTGGATAGCTTACACACTAAAATTAAAAGTAGTACACTATTAGCAAAACCTTACACTCAAGAAGCAAAACATCAGCCCATATTTGCACAACTATAAGCACATTGTCAACCTCACACTTGTTGCAAAACTCTACACACAGTGATTTGCAAAACACTAAACACAATTAACATACATTACACACAAAAGTCTATCATGGAGTCACTTCCTTGCAATACCAAAGCACTGACTGTCAAATTACCGCACCGTCCAACCAATTGGTTCAACACAGTCATCAGGTGTGCAAACACTTGTTTGCTTAATTGTTGACACACCAATCAGGTGTGTAAGCACTATAAAACGCAGCAGGTGAGTTCATCGGTTTTCAAGCACAATGGAAAGAGTCAGAGAAAGAGTAAGACGGGGAGGAGAACGAGGAGAACGAGGAGGAGGACAAGGAGGAGGAAGAAGGGGAGGAAGAGGAATCAACAGAGGAGGAATTAACAGAGGAAGAGGAAGAGATGGAGGCCATGCTGGAGGTAGAGGTAGAGGTAGAGGAAGAGGAAGAGGAAGAGGAAGACAAGAAGGTGCTCAAAGAGGACCAAATCTGACAAATGAGATCCGCGCAACACTGGTTGACCACGTTGTCAACCACGGCCTGATGCTGAGGGAGGCTGGACTGTGAGTACAGCCAAATCTAAGCCAATACACAGTGGCAAGTGTGATAAGAACATTTCGACTGGAAAATAGGTATTGTAAAAATATCATCATATCAAACACATCTGCACGGTTTCAGTAACTGCTTACAGTACTGTATTCTATGCACTATCAGCACTTCTGTTACCTTTTCCTGTGAAATTACTGTACTATTGTATACTGTTTTTTTTTCTACATAGGATTGAGGGTCAGGAACGACAAGGGGGAAGGCCTCCTATGTTCACAGAACAGAAAGAGAGGGAGATAGTAAACATGGTTTTGGCCAACAATGCTATAACACTCAATCAGCTCCAAACTAACATTGTCAATGACCACGCCAGTTTCAACGATATCCATCAGGTCTCAACATCAACACTGCCATGCATCCTAAAAAAAAAACCTATTCAAATCAAGCAAATTTATCGAGTGCCTTTCAAGCGCAATTCCGAAAGGGTGAAACGACTGCGGCATGATTATGCAGAGGTATGTATTCACTTTAGCAGTGTGATCTAGCATACTGTCTCATAATCTTTTACTGTACTGTAATATGTATACTACTTCTACACTGAACTACACAATTTTGCCTGACACTGTTCTTCAGAGAGTTTTACGAATGGATGGAGAGGAGATTCAGCATGAGTTCATTTACGTAGATGAGGCTGGGTTCAACCTGACGAGAGCACAAAGGAGGGGAAGAAACATCATTGGCCACAGGGCTATAGTCAATGTCCCAGGGCAACGTGGGGGTCATATAACACTCTGTGCAGCCATTACACAGAATGGGGTCCTCCACTGCCATGCCCATATGGGCCCTTACAACACAGCACTCATACTTACATTCTTGGACCAATTGCACAACATAACCGCAGCAAATCAAATCGATCATATGCAATACATTGTTGTCTGGGACAATGTGTCTTTCCACCGCTCTGCTCTGGTTCAGAACTGGTTTCAGCAACATCCACATTTCACCGTCTTATATCTTCCACCATACTCTCCATTCCTCAACCCTATAGAAGAGTTTTTCTCGGCATGGCGGTGGAAGGTATATGATCTCCGTCTCCAGGCTGAGGTACCCCTCATCCAAGCCATGGAGGAGGCCTGTGACCAGATGGAGGTAGCAGCAATGCAAGGATGGATTTGTCATTCAAAAATTTCTTTCCAAGGTGTCTTGCTAATGACAACATTGCCTGCGATGTTGAGGAAATTCTCTGGCCAGATCCAGCTAGGCGAGGAGACAATGTCTAGTTTTGTTGTGTTTGTTTTTTTTACAGTAAACGTACAGTACAATACATAAAGTGACATTTTGTTACAAAGTTTCTTCAGTCTGCAACATTGGTCTTGTGTAGTGTTGGTGAATTTACATTATATTTGTACTTTGTTGATGGTAACCTACTCTAATCATAGGGAAGTAGAAGAGCTAAAAGTGTTTTAGGTTTATCACAGAAGAGTGTAACTCGAGAGTATAGTAATGTGAAACGTGTGTGTTTCATATGGTAACAAAGTGTGGTTTTTAAACAAAAGTGTATAGTTTTTACAAGAGTGTTTAATTATGCAAAGGATCTGTAGTGTTTTGCTAATTGGGTGTGTGGTTGTGCTAATTGTGTGTAGTGTTTTGAAAACACGGGCCCTGTTTTGAAAATCGTGCTTAAGCAATCCAAAAAAACTGTAATAAAGACATTATTCAGCTATAAAAAAAAGCTACTTGGGCCAGAAACTAGTGCTTGTTTGTCTTGTTTTTTTTTTTCCATGTGCGACAATAATATAAAATTGGATAAACATGGAAACAACATAGATAGAGGGTGAGGGGGGAGGGAGCATCTTTACTGTGCCGGCCCTCCACTAAGAGTGGGTGGACTGGTAAAACTTTTGCAGCTGGCTTCTAAATACCCCACAGAACATGTTTGTTTGTTGTCAAGCATCGAGTTACCTGTGTGAGTGCCTGGCGAATCACTCAGGTGGGCTCTAGACCAGGCTGCACACTGTCCCGCTTGCCCTACGCCGTGTTCACTATCAACATGTTAATTACATGTATGAGGTCTGACACCGACACGTGGGATGAAATGTACCTGCTGCCCCAGAGCAGTTTTTCCCCCTCTGTTCTTTTCAAATTTTACCGACCCCCTCCCTCCCCTGTGTGTCTCAGTTCTAAGTCATGTGGGGGTAAATTAGCAGTAAGCAGCAGACAAGACAAGCTGACTGTTAGCAGATGTGTAAGAAATGAGGGAACACAGGTTTGGGCACTATTTTTAGACCCCCTCTCTCCTTTTCGACTTGTCCTCAGGCAGTGTTTGGTTTCTTAACTTGGCTGTATTTTGTGTCCATTGGTAGTTGAGAAATTGAAATTGTAAAATGTTTAAACACTTTACTGTATTAAATATCTATGGTGGTTACACTGGATTGTTATGGAGTTCAATTCACTGTGTGGAACAGATGTTATTTTGAGTAATTCTGATCAAATGTTAAGCTCTAATGACCAGTTCCCAAGGGGTAGTATAGGTTAAACCACTGTGTCCAGGAAGGTTGTTTCAAAAATAAACATTTGTATTTGAAAGATAGACAATAGTACAAAATAATACCCTCCTTTACAATATAGCTTGGATATGTAAACATGACCAGTTTGTTTCAGTGTTGAGCACTTTTGAGTGACTGACATTTACTGTCAAAGGGCCAGCACAATAGAGTGCGTGTGGGAGGTTGATGTGACTTCATGTGTACCATGCTAAAGGATGTGTCATTTAAACAGTTATGGCTTGTGTGGATATACAAACTCACCAGGCCATGTTGTTGATGAATTGTTCCAAGGTTCTGCCTCAAACGTTCACATCAACACCCATAAACACAGGACTAGGTACAGACAAAAGGCTGAATAAGGAGTGTGCCCTGTGAACCGGATATGTTCTGTTGAGTTGAAACGGTTAGTGTGTCTTAAGACTCAATTATTAATTATCCTGTTAAAGTTTGTGAGTTAAAACATTTGCGGCCTAACGCTGGGTGGTCACAGGCAGCTTTTTTCAACTGCAACTCCGCTTTATGTTTTTTTTTCAAATGATTATATTATAGGACATTTATTTCATAAGTACACATTGATTTATTTCAGGGGACTTTCATTTCATAAGTAAACATTTATTTATTTCAGGGGACTTTCATTTCATAAGTAAACATTGATTTATTTCAGGAAACTTTTATTTTAATAATGCTACATCTGTTTATTTATTTTTATTTTCATTTCTTATATTCAAATAAGGAGGGGGGGCCTGCTCCTTCCCTCCCTCAGTCTCTCTGAAGGAGCTGATCCGAGCACTTACAGCGTTATTACGTTATACAGCTGTTCTCATGGGGAATGAAACGAACCACTCTGCCACTATAGAAGCTGCCTGTGAAAACCCAGTGCAATGCGAAACTGACTGCAGACTCATAATAATTCTCATAAGTTTTAAAATCACTTTTGCCAAAAACAAATTTAAAACACATCTGCAGACCTGACCACTTTGTTCAGCACTGAATGATTCAGCACATCATGAATCATTACTAAAACTTTGTGCTCTACTTTCTGTGATCGTTAGACAAAGTTCCAGTATGTCAGTGACACTGACAAAAGCAGTTGTTCTCTGTTAGAGAGTGAAGAAAACTCAATGACACAGTGAGTGTTTTGCTGTATATCTGTTAGAGTCCTCTGATCCTCTTTAAAGCTATTTTTGGTGATGTATTGGTGTGAGTCTGCTAATGTGCATGATAACAAACTGATGTGTTAAAACTCCAGTTTTGTACTCTCCAGCCCTTTTTCACCATTCAGGAAAATCAAATGGAAATGTGACATGAAAGCAGACAAACCGGCCTAAAAGAAAACCAATCAATCTTTTTTTCTTTAAACGCGTTTTTTCCGAGAAGCCAAATTTTTAACTGTTTGTGTGGACAGATTGTGCGTGTGTGTAGTTTATTTTTGTTAGCCGTAAATGTCGGCACATCGCAATTACGAGCAGTGACTACAATCGCATGCACTGACAACAGGAAGTGTGTGTTTGTTTAAAGGAGGACCTCTTGACAGAGTATCTGTGTTTACAGCATCTAGTCCTACCACTGTCATCACTAACCCCAACAAATACACACACACACACAAAACCCCTAAATGGCTTTTGTTTCTCACTCCCACACTTCCTCAATCTGAGTCCCTTTCCACTTTCCTTATCTCTCCCGTATCACTCAAATGATCACACTCTTCTGTCCCCTAGTGCTGTCATCCTTTCTTTCAATTTTACATCACACTCCAAAGGTCATATGGCTAACATCTGGATGAGAGTCTGCAACGATTAGAGGTCACAAGGAGGTCTAACTAACTTGCTGCAGATGAAAACACACGTAGACGCATACATACACACACACACATGCACAGAGAAATAACAGTATACATCGCATGACTCACACAATGCACAAAAAAACTTCCAAACAAATCTGCAGGAAGTCTATTAATACGCCACACACTCCCCAAATATGCACTCAGACAGCCCAGCCTTCAGCACACTGGTCTGTATTGTGCCTCACAGCAACAGTCCATCCATTTTACTTGCATTGCTCTTCATCTACACTCTCTCTGTATCAACTTCTTCATTCTCCATATCATCTCCATCTCCCACCGAACTTCCTCCCTCAATTACAAGCTGCATGAAGATATGAAGTTTCTGGCAATAACCAGCCACAGATGTGAGGAGTAGGACTTGAGTGGTTGAGCGAGCAGTGGGCTACTGGGTCTCTCTAATTTCCATCTTTTAGCAGAAGCTGTGTCTCTCAAACGCGGAAAAAACACCCACTGGATTCTTGCTAGGAGAGTCAGTAATGAGATTGTGGTGATGAGGGCTCAAACTGGTGAAGGTTGGAGCCCTCATCTGCTGCTCGTTATGTATAAGCATGCGTGTTTTTGAATGAGAAAGAAGAAAGAGAGTCTGAATGCATGTTTTCCTGCAAGAGACAGTGTGTGTGGTTGTGTTGCATGTGTATGTACGTCAAGGAAGGTAGAAAGAGAAAGAGAGAGAGAGAGAGAGAGAAAAAGAAAGAGGCTTGCGCTCCACTCCAGTGAAAGTATCTGACTCATGGCTGATTGTTTATTATTGCGAATGACTCTGTGGTCCTCTCAGGAAGCCACAGGAGCATTACTCATTGAACCAGAGAGGAGATAGAGATGGAATATGTCTCCTTCTACATATTTATCCATCTATTCCTCTGTTTAAAGAAAATACCGGGAATCCCCACAGTACATTAAGTGCCAATCTGCGCCGTGATAACTAATGGGATTTTTTATTTAGTGTGCACCCCATTGGACTGTCACTAGAGGACAGGAGTGCTCAGAGATGTTTAGAGAAAATGCTAAGGCCAGCTAAGTGTCACATCTCCTATCTCATGCTGTCATCGCTGAAAATAGAGATGACACTCAGGAGATGGATTAGGATGTCCTCATTCCCCCCAACTTCACTTCTTATCTGAGACAGGGGGGAAGAAGTAAAGTAGCATAAACAATGCCACACACTCCTCCCCCTCTTCTTTTACATCCCCCCACTGAGTTTCCCGGCACTGACAAGTGCCTGCCAATATCTGTTTCATTGTGCACACTGTGCGGCTTGGTGATTTGGGGGAGTGAAAAAAAAAAGGTACAAGAAGATGATTGAGTGGGATGCTGCTGTGTGACAGGGAGGGATGGACACAATCTGTTAATGAATAAATATAATTATTATTATATTCCTCCAGTTTTTGCACAGGGATTTATAGTGTGCATATATATATATATACCGGTCAAAAGTTTGGGGTCACTGGGGAAATTTCTATTCCACTCCATTATAGACAGAATACCAGCTGAGATCAGTTGCATTGTCTTTTTAACTAGGGCAGCAGTTTTCAGATTACAGTATGTGCTTACATAATTGCAAAAGGGTTCTCCAATGTTTTCTCAGTTAGTTTTTTTAGACAAAGAAATTAAAAGAGAAAGGACCACAATCTGCTTATAATGTAATACATTTGTTTATGATAGGAAGTCTTTTGGTATGGAGTGGGAAGGTATAGTAACATAATAGCCTAATGACACACACACACACACACACAAAAACATACAAACACACGGTGACATAAAGATCATATAGGAAAATTGACATATTCAACACTCACTAAAGTTCTGGCAATAGTGTGTGTCACACTCAGGCCAATAAAGAACACTTAATTGAAAAGAGAGAGAGTTGAAGGCGAGAGAGGGAGCAAGAGATAAAGTCGGACGCACGCACGGAGAGGGAGGGAGAGGAGGGAGGCGAGGAAGTACTTAGAGAGGAGACGCATCATCTGTGCAGTGGTGGAAGAAACATCTCCTGGTCGCAGACTGACAGCACAGCAAGCAGCATTTGCCGATTTGTTTCTGAAACGTTTGTTCTTTGACGCGGCGATGTGGATTTACAAGCTCATTTTCGGACTCTTTGTCATTTCTTGTTCGGGTAAGTTTTGGATAAAAGCATTTTGCTCCCGTACGTCTGCCACTGGGCTGGAGCTGGTGTCACAACTCGTTCGTTTGCGCTGCGTGTAAAATAGACAGTTAACAGATGCTTTATTTATGTAACTTTATTATGTTATGTTGTAGCCGAATATTCCTACAATCCCTATCTTGTCTTTATTATGTGTAGCCTAGTGTTTTTGATAATTGTGATATGCCTGTTTCAGTTATTTTCGGATCTAATTCTAACAAGATAGAGTAGTAAAAGTGATTCTGATTCTTAGTCATGAGAACATTTCTTAAGTTGGCCATTCCTGGAAGAAATATGAAAACGATGTTTTTATTATAATGACGATCTAGCAGAGGCTTGATAATCTAAACTCTTGCTGTAGTAGGGTATTATTGCACTCCGTGCCAGAGCGCTTTGCACCGCATAGACATCTGAATGGATCACGAAATAAATACATTTTATGATAAAGTGAACCGATACTTACAACCCATTGTCCCACAAAATGACCTAGGCTATATTAAAATCAAATAAGTGCTTGAGTCATCCTGTTGTCCTGAGAGAGTGCGGCTCATTGCTCCGGCACCAGAGAAACGAGATGGTGAACTCAAGTTGAGGATCGGACTAACATGATAACACTCCGCGATCCTCAGGTTGATCACCGCATCCCCAAACACCCAAATAGCCTACTGAATCTGAAGCTCTGATGCCTTCATGTTGCTTACGTGATTCCAAGAATCGAAAGATTGTCGGGAAGCTTTTCATGATTGATGTAAATGTCTAACTGGCTCTCTGATTTTGCAAAGAGAACCTGCCAACAAATGAAGCAACATACAAACACAACCCTGCTTCCCCACTGTGTGTGTGTGTGTGTGCGTACGTGCGTGCGTGTGTCAACCTTGGTTTCATTAGGGACAGTGATAAATGACTGCGCATCCTATTAGGTCCTGCAGATTAATGACAGTTAAATCATACTAATTCACACATTGTTTGCTGTTGCACAGTGTTCTCAGTCTAGCTGGGCTCATTAGCAGATTATCCACACTGTTTGCCAGACCACAGAGAGGGGTTTGCTAGTGTGTTGGTTGGTGTGGATGTTAATTATTCATAATAATAACAATAATAATAATAATAGGCCTTATTAGGCTTGTTTACCTTTCAAGTGCAATTCAATGTTCATTATATGAGAACATAGTAGAGATAAAGGTTAAATAAAACAATCCATAAAGTAGGCAGACAATGATGAGGCTAGTATACATTATTCTCATCAGAGCCATAGGCCTTGTGATGATGGCAAAGTAGACATAAATACTGCTGAATGGTCATGTTATGTGATTGTGTATCAGAGGGCAAAAGAAATGCGCTCCAGGACTACCAGAAGACTGATGGTATACGGCTGATTGTCGTGTCTCCCGATTCCTCCCACCTGACCAAAAGCAAGAAGCTGAGCACGGCCAAGTGTGCCAAAGCCTGCAGCCGCAACAGACGACTCCCCTTCAGCTGCAGGTATGTCTGCTCTTATGGCTTCGTCCTTTTAACTCCAGGGTTTTCTTTTGATGTAAGAGCGTAAATGAACTCTTCCACACTGTGAATGAATGGCTGTCAATACACACAGTAGAAGAAGAGCAAAGTGGTGGTTCCTGAGGTTTCTTAACGTAACGCATTCCCCATGTATAATGCTGCCTGTCTGGTTCGCTGTAGGCCTCCTAGCTGCTTTACATACTCATGTCACAGCTGTGTTAATTGCCCTGACATTATGTACTTTGCTCTTCCCTTGTTCTTTCTTGGTCCTTTCATGTCCTTCTTATTCTCTAGAGCATTCCTCTATGATCATAAAAACAGGAAATGCCAGTGGCTGTCGTTCGACAGGAACTCACCAGGAGCTCAGAGCCAACCAGACTTCAACTACCAACTCTATCAAAAGAAAGGTACCCTCTACTGTTCCAACTTTTCATTCAACCAGCTTTGTAATCTCTCATGAGCAAGACAAGGAAGGGCGAAGACCATTGTCGTGTTTATTGTGTCGCAGCATATTATGGTTCATTTTCTGTCATTAAGTTTGTGTAAACGATGGAAACCCCCACCCAACTTGACGCTGACTGACCACAACAGTGATCTTGCAAGCTGTGTAACCTATTTTACTGGATCCAAATGTTTTGCAGAAGATTAGGAAAACAGATTTGGCTTTTGGCGTCTTTGTGAAGCTCTGCATTTTAGCTGAACATATCCTTCTGTCTGTTTTCTTCATCATCCATACTGGCTCTGTGTACACAACCCTGCGATCAGTTTGTTGGCTCATCCCACTCACACTCACTCTTTTGCTGTAATCTTGTCTCTCTGTCTCCCCTCATGCTTACTCTCTCTGTCTCTCATTTAGACTATGTGAGGGAGTGCATTGTGGGTACAGGTCAGAGCTACAGGGGGCGGAGGACAATGACAGTGAGCGGCATCCTGTGCCAGGCCTGGGCCTCTCCTATACCTCATGAACACAAGTAAGAATCCAATGAACTTTTTCACCACAATGTCAAACAAAGTAGTGTTAAAGCTGCTTCTTAGTGTTAGTGTTGGTATGTTACTGATGCAATTAGCTAGTAGCTAGGGGCTAGTCTGTATGTGTATATAAGTATGATATATTAGAGGTTGATTAGGCTCCTGGGAGCAGTCATTCATCAGAACTGACCTCATTGTAACGCGTTACAGAGTCACAGATCATTTCCTGCTGTGGCCCTACTGTTTATCTAGGTGTGTGTGCGCATGTGTGTGTGTTTTTTTACTGGGATTAGGATCATATCTAATATGCAGCCTCTGGTTAAGCTTTTTTGTTCAATTTTTCAATATGCAGGCATACTTTCTGATGCAGTGTAGCTCCCAATAGAAAAAAGGCCAATTAAGTGGAATTTAAAGAAGAGGGATTCAAATGAAAGCAATTGGAAGTTAAATGAGCACTGATCTTTAGTAATTAACTGGTAAGAAACAAGATAACTGCATTTATCCTTTACAAAATATCTAACAAAGTATTTAGTCTCATATTCCGTCTACTGTAGATGGAGTTTAGGTTTCTGAAACATGAAAATATGACACATCCCATCAGCTTTGTTAAAAAAAAAAATACTGCAATATTTTGTGTCAAGGGAGGACGTTAGAAAAAATGTCTGGAGAACTGAGGAGAAAATACAAGTACAATAAGAACAAAGTTGATCACTTGCCAGATATTTTAATAACCATCAGAGAACCTCAGAAACAACACATACACCTTGTCTTATTATCTTTGAACTACATGCTACCTCCTTCCTTCTCCACTCCCCTCTACTCCGAGGTATTAAATGACTTTGAAAGGCTTTGTAGTGAGATATCGCTGCAGCAGACGAATCAAAGAGGGCAGTATACGTTTGTACCTCCAGTGAACCTGCTTTATCAGACTACTATTAATGTCTCTGTAGATCGGGTAATTAAACCCAGGCCCTTCATATGTTTTATCAGTTAGCTTCCAGGCATGGGAAACTCTCTCTCTCACACACACATACACACACACACACACAAGAACAAATTGCATTCTTATCCGTGAAAGGTTCCTCCTCATTTATGATTGCCCAGCAAAGGCCTTTTCGTTTCTGTACCTGTCATTAAGACAGACAGAAAGACTGCTTCAGAACGTTATCTTTTCATCATTATGTGAAAAAACGCAGCCTGACTCAAAGACTACACTTTGTCTAACATCGCAACTGGTGACCACAGCCATGTGCTTGCCTGATGTAGAAGGTATGAGTCATTTGTGTGTTTACACAGAACCTGCCTCATGGAAAACTAACATTGCTTCAACATATTAATGTGATTCCTCTCATTAATAACATCATGTCATCAATGGTTTAACCCTTTACCTTTGCCATCAATTACTTTCTAATTTTCACTGGTCATGTTTACAGGCAGGTTTCGGCCCTCAGAGCGAAGCAGCAGCTGTCTCATAAATTAGTAGAGGATTCATCATTCTGTCAAAGACATATATAAAACAACAACAGAGACTGTGACCTTGGGTGTTTTTCAAAAAGAATTTGCTCTGTATGACAGTGAAATATTTGGCAACCGGTCTTGATAGAGTTCATGTGCCATGTTTGTGTAACTCCAGCTCTGCTCCTGACAGATTCATGTCTAAGAAGTTCAGGAAGAAGGACCTGAGAGAAAACTTTTGTCGCAACCCAGACAATTCCACTGTTGGCCCATGGTGCTTTACCACCGACCCCCGGCCAAACCTCAGACACCAGGAGTGTGGCATACCACAGTGTTCACAGGGTAGGCCACATACACGCACATGCACACACACACACACACACACACACACACACACGTGTATATTTCTGTGTGTATCTTAGCAGACATTTATCTTAAATACTGTAATGCCCATTCCATGTTGCAAATTGCCTCACCAATTGAGGCTTGATAGTCTTAAATGAGCTGCAGCAAATTAGGCAATCACATAGTGCCTTGGACTAAGCAATGCTGGCTCTAACTGTGCTCTGCTTTACATGTGTGTGCATATGTGTATGGGGCACAGACATTTATTTGCTGAGGCCAGCTGCAGCCGTTTCCAGGTGTGTGGTTCAGTTTATGCTGTTCTCTCTCATTCCATCAGGTTCAGCTTTTGTAAATGGTTTGTACCTAAAGAGGCTGGTGTTGGAATGTTAGAGGATATTAATCCCCTGTCGTCTCCTATAGATAAATTGTTAGCTATTTTATCCATCCCTTTGGCACATGTAGAAGGTAACTGCTGAGTTTGAGTAATGGGTCTGTAAAAGTAAAACTTGTGATGAAAGAAAAACACTTTCCCACCAATGTTTCAGCCTCTATGTTATATCCCACAATATTACTGTCAGGCACTGGTGTCTCCTTGAAGAAAAGGATGATAATGACCTCTGTTATCTAATCCCTGGGGAGTCATGCTGTCAGAGAGGTTGTTTCCTCTGCATGTATGATACTGGATCACCTTAATGAGGAACCAGGCTGTGGCTCGATAAGACAGTATGGGAATCCTTCTTGCTCTCCAACTCACATATGGTGTCCCATGGGGTTATCACAAGTTGTACAACAGAGATAATTACTTTTTATTTGATAGAGAGCCTGCGTTCATTCAGTAGATAATGGCTGGAAGGGTTTCTCCAGAAATTAGCTTGTCCTAATAGGAAACATACACACAGTCACACAAACGTGGCGTGCGCAAACACACATACTCATGCAGCCAGTGGTATTACAAGTGTCATGACAGCAGTGGACTCATAACCATCTGTTTCCAATCTGAATCGCTCTCTGTTGTTTACACTGACAGTGTGTACTAGTCACCATGCAAAACATGGTGCCTTCTCTACATCAAAGAGAACATTGCAGTTAGTGTGATACATAATATGTGCGTGCATACATTAAGTGCACGTGTATAATGTCTGAACTTAATGGAGACATATCAACTTTTTGTGAAGGGTTTTATTTAAAAATGTTGCACAACCATTAGGGCAAAATATCATGACTTAAAATGTGTATTGCTTTGTCAACTCACAGCTATACTATTAAAAGTATCATGATTTACTTTCATTCCATGCTCTCAATTTTTTGGGAGATTCTTTTTTTTAAGTGAATTTTTGATTTTGTGTTTCTCTAAGTTGTTGCTCTTTGTGTTTGTGTGTTTCTTTGCTGCATAGTTGAGTGTATGAACTGTAATGGGGAAGATTACAGAGGACCCATGGACCACACAGAAAGTGGAAAGGAATGCCAGCGCTGGGACCTGGATGATCCACACAAACACCTGTACCACCCCAAGAGGTAACACACACACACACACACACACACACACACACACACACATACATCTGCATCACTCAGCATCACACTAAATTGTGCATGCTCAATCACACTTAGGCCCACACACATGGACACACATAATTTTATGGCAAAAAAAGCATGAGAATGCTTGATGTAATAACAAGTTCACATAATCATTTCCTATGGTTGTGGTGCACTAACTCTGGAGTGATTTGGAGTCAGCCAGTGTGCCTTTCCCTGAAGGAATGCCATCAGAATCCAGTGTGTAATTGTATGTTTTTAACAGCACTACAGTATGCTGGGAATACTCTTCATTCTCACTTAATTGGCCCAAATTCCTTTAAGCTCTCAGTAGATTAAGAAGCAGTCTGGTGTCCAGCCATGAGATAAGCTTATACCTATTATAGGGAGGCCATATATTTTAGTCTGTATTAGTATTCCTTACATGATCCTTGTTTGTGTATGTGCATGTCTGCTGTGTGCGTGTGCCTCTGTGTCAGGAGAGTGTTCCAGGAAGTTGGATGGCAGGTGGTCTGGATTAGCGGCGACTCGTTAACACATCCTTAATCATCCCAGTGTTTGTGTAAACGAGGTCCCAGACTGCTCATAGCACTAATGTAATGAGAGAGTCCCACAGCCTGATACTGCACGCCTGGAGGCTGGAGGCTTGAAGGGATGTTGGAATTTGGGATGACTTACTGTAGAACACCTGTAGTGGTGCAGCTTGTTATCTTCCTCACTCCCTTGAGCTCTGAACAGATTCACAGATGGAGTCCTTGCACCATTCCAGTTATTAATGCTACAGTTGCGTGCAAGAATGAATTATCTCTCCACTTCTACACAGTTCTCCTAAGGAATTTGGAAGAAAAATGGAAATGTAATTGTGCTACAGGTGATGCAACAGTATGGTAGTTGTTTGTGCTTTTCTTTTTACTCTTATATTGCATTTGTCTATACACTAAGGTTGTTGTACTGCATGTTTTGTATTAGGTACCCTGACAAGGGCCTGGATGATAACTACTGTAGGAACCCAGACGGACGCCACAGACCCTGGTGCTTTACCACGGACCCAAACACGCACTGGGAGTACTGCAACATCAAAGTTTGTGGTAAGCATGCATACATGTTTGTGCACTGTTGAATGTCATGCATGTTAAGTGGAAGTCTATGCATGTCTGTGTATGGGTGTGTTCTGTACGGGCCCATGAAGTGTGACTGACGGCACCAAAATGTACAGCTTCCTGTACCTTCCATTTTACCACTCCTCTCACTCTCATTGGGTTATACTATGGAACACACACACACACACACACACACACACATACACACACACACTATTTCTCTTTGGTTTGACTCTCTGTTATGTCTTATCTAATAGCCAGAATGTTTATTTTTCCCCTGCGCCACTGGACTGCTGTTTATTGTTCTATGCCAGCTCATGTGTGGTGGTCAAACTGCACTGGGCTCAGTTACTGCTCCACATTAACCTCCTGTTACACATACAGACACAACACGAGGGTCGCGCACAATACACGCAGATTGCTTTCATTAAATCTCATACACTTAGCGTAAGCAGTGTGATTGGTGTGTAAGAGCTAGGTGCACGTCTGGCTTTGTGTTTTGGGTGTCTATACTTAGTAGAACATCAGCAAAAAATGCACACTCTTACTGTAGTTGACCTATAATCACTGAGAACACCACTGTGGTCCTCAAGAACATAAAACAGAGAGAGCGCTGGTGTTATTGTTGGGCTTAGCTTCTTTCTCCTGGGTCTGTGACTGGCCTGTTTGCCTGTTAGAATCATCAGCACTCCTGGCACCATATTTACTAGATGGCACTCCTCCATGTCGACCCAGTGATTCACTGTTCCCCCACTCTCTCTCTCTGACTCTCTCTCTCTCTCTCTCTCTTTGACTCTCTCTCTCTCTCCCTCTCTCTCTCTCTAATTTGGGAGTTTGTTGGTAACAGACCAAGTTTACGACCCAGTTAGTCTTAATCAAAACAAGGCAGAGAGGAGAGAGACAAAGTGTTCTTTTGTCAAGACCTGCTCTTTTGTTTACTGTCACAACTAGTGCATATCTATTTTTAGACATATTGTATGGACAGAAAATGTCTGTTTTAGAGTCTTGAAGATCTGCAACTTTGCACATTGTTGGATACAATGACGCACATTGTTCAGGCTAATGAACTTGTGTTCATTGCGTAATGAGCAGCCCTTCTATAAAGAAAAGTAGAGCAGATAAGATTTCCTGCCTTGTTTTTTTGAATTTTGGCCATATCAGCCATACTGTGAGTATTTTAAACCCATAGAGTGAGCTGTTCTGTGGAAAGCAGGTGGTCAAGACATTGAGGCTGTTTAGCCATCCATCATGTCAAAAGCACACTGTCTTCTTTCTCAGTGGTAAATGATTTACTGTTCATCAATGCTTGTAATTGTTTGCACATGTTCTACAATACCTTGATTATAACCAGATAAAGGGAAGTATTTGCCATTCTCATGTAAACACTTTATAACCCAAGGGTGTGGAGACACTAGAAATGTTTTGGACAATTCATTTGGGCATCACTCTGGACCGGAGCAAATTGTTACAGTCTGGACCATTTGGTGTTAACAGTTGGGAGACAAAATTCAGCATTTTGTGATTTTTACGAACAGATTTGGGAACTCTACATTTTGTGTGTGAGTGGGAGAAATAGCAATAGAAGGGCATGCAGATAGTGTGCTATGCTTTCAGAGTATTATTCTATAATCTATTGTTCATCAAGGTTTCAGTGCAGTGCCACAGTTCATCTGAAGTCCGCCTCGCTCTTACGTTGTTCAACGCTTATTCAAACTATTTCTTTCATCTGGATTAATAAGTAATTTGGGTGAATATAAACATGCTGTATGTTACCTTGACCAGTCACCCACCCCTTCATATATTTTGCACATTCACAGAAACATCTCCTAAAAGTAATGTGGTGGAAACAACCGAGTGTTACCAGGGCAGAGGAGAGGGTTATAGAGGGACTGTAGACGTGATGCCCAATGGACTCATCTGCCAACACTGGGACTCTCAGTATCCCCATAACCACACATTCATACCTCAAGCCTACCCCTGCAAGTGAGTCATACACTACTTACTCACTCACCCACCTGCACGCATTTACTGTATGTCCAAGCAGATTGCAGAATGACTTTCTCTGTGTTTTCCAGAGACCTGAGAGAAAACTACTGTCGGAATCCAGATGGCCAAGAATTCCCGTGGTGCTTCACTACGGACCCAAGAGTCCGCACAATGTTCTGCACCAACATCCCCCAGTGCGGCACCCAAAACAAGCCTGTCAGCGGTGAGAGACTCAACAGCTTTATTTCACACTCAAAACAGCAATGAGAAAGCTGATCTTCACTACATCCCAAGCAGAGAAATAGCGTACATCTTATATTTTGTGGACGAGTTCACATGAGACCCTGTGACATTGGCTTGTAACTATGTATTCTCCGTCCCTGCGGGGTACTATAGCCCTATGGGACTGTGGGAAGGACTGACCACCTCGCCTCAAATAAACGAACTCTGACAGCAGCTCAGGATTGTCAGGTCTCACTGGACACTGAAAGATGGAGTGGAAGGATTATTGCTGAATGGGGGTCTTTCTGGGGTAGCAAGAGATTTGGAAGTAAAAGATGTAGATCTATGGCTGAGTACACAAATGCAAATTTCCCAAGGGATCTTAGGGACATGTCTTTTAGAGTATGTGCCCTTGCATTGGGAATATAAACCCCCTTTGAGGTTGTGTTGTGGTCTACCCTTGAGTGTTGAATACGTTCCCATATAGAAATGAGATGCAGGGTGACAGACAGTTTCAAAACCTTTTTTATGACCCCTTTTTTTCTAGGCATCAATGTGGACAACTTTTTTGTGTTCCCAACTCTGTATATTCTAGCTCCAATGACAACCATGATATCTCACAAACTCAGGATTGTTTTTATTATTCTGCATATAATTTACTCGTTTGTAGTAATAATACAAAGAATGCACAAAAACTAAAACTATTGTTGTGGTTTTGTGATGTTGAGCACTGCATGTTATGTATGTTTTTTGTTCAAAGTTGTTTGTTCATACAGACATGAAGTATGACTAATATTTTGTCCAAATACAGACTGCTACGAAGGCTTTGGAGAGAACTACCAAGGAGAGCAGTCAAGGACTAGATCAAACCTGCCTTGTGCTCCCTGGAGAGACCATAACAACAGGTCAGCCCACTGGATCCCTGCTACTTTCTAACCTAATAACTTTTCCAAACTCCTCCAATGATGTGCAAAACAGACCTGCACCATCACTATACTACAGACAAGCGCTTCTGCCTAAAACAGAGATCAAGATGTCACACAGGTAGTCTAACATAGTGTAGTTTTTTTTTTAAAGCTCAGTGCGATCAAAGGAAATCATTATCAGCAGAAAATATGCTATTTTGATGCATTCAACAGGTGGAATAATTCTTGAGAAATGACCTCTTTGTGATACAAGCTTGTGCCTCAGTGTGCAGGGAAATGTGTCTGTGTTATCGAAAACCATGTGTGCGAACCTGAGACGTGGTGGTTAGTGTGGGGAGGCGCCCTATTATTGACCTCTAGTTAGTTCTTATTGTTGTTAGCGGATCAAGTCAGGCCTCTGGTTCCTAGGAGGAGAAAACGGCTCCTGCGGGTGCCGTGACTGGCCTCTCCAGCATCTCCTAACGACTAGAGAAGTGTTTCCTTGAAGATGACCTAACTCAGCAGGAATGACTTCGAGTGATAACTTGGCTGGGGGATATACACTTCACTCCTCAGCTTTGACCCCAAACCTCTCCTTTGTAGCAACACTTCAAAGCCAGTCAGCTCCACTGCATGGCTCCTGCCCAAAGGTCAAAAGTCAGGGTTAGGGAGTCCCAGTGAAAGCTGGCTGTTATGCTAGCTGCTAGAAACACAACACACTCTGGATTACTGTGATTTGGTACCCAGCGTCCCTCTCCTTTGTCTCCCTTGTCCCTTACAATTGTCCACCGTATTGGTCAAGGAATTCAGTGTGGGAAAGAGTTCTGTTCGTGGTTTTAAAATTCTTACGAGAATACCCTCATGTGTGGGATATGTCTGCATGAGCATGTATTAGATGTGTGAGTGTAGGTGGGTGCATACTGTCTCAGTGAGTAATTCCTCTGCAAATCACCTCCTTATCTTGTCCAGAGGGACAGAGCCTACACAGCTGTGTAGTTTGACTGTCCAGATCCTATCTGGCAGCTTTTACAGCTTTTACTAATGGTTGTAAATCACTAGAAAATCCTTTAACTTTCATCAACAGCTGGATTATCTGCTTAAAGGGGGAAAAAAACTTCCTTTTGTTTTGAAAATTGTCTTTTGGGCTTACGGAATGTTGATGAAAGATAAGTTATTGGATCTTTTGTGTGTGTGTGTGTGTGTGTGTGTGTGTGTGTGTGTGTGTGTGTGTGTGTTTGTCCAGTGGCGAGAGGGGCATGCTGATGGCTGGCCTGGAGGGAAGCTACTGCAGAAACCCTGATAAAGACAAACATGGTCCCTGGTGTTACACCAACAACACTGCCATTCCCTGGGACTACTGCAATGTAAAACCATGTGAGTGGACAAGAGTGTGTACATGCAAGTCGCACACAATCACACATAGAGACACACAGTTAGGGTAAAACAATCTGTGAGACTGTGTGAAAATCTTCTTGGTCTAAGAGCTAGTGTAGATTTGTTTGCACTCTGTCTGGTTGTCTGTCTTACTTACACACAACACGCACACACACACACACACACACACACACAAGCACGCACACACACACACACACACACACACACACACACACACACACACAAGCACGCACATACACACACACACACACACACACACACACACACACACACACACACACACACACACACACAAGCACGCACATACACGTACACACACACACACACACACACACACACACACACACACACACACTTTATTTGCAGTGTGTAGATCTGTCTCCACTTGCAGGTCAGTTTATGTCAAAGTAGATTCACAACTCATAAGGAAGACAGGGGAGGGCTTCTTCTAACTATTACCACATGGACTAAGAGCCAGAGGCATCATGACTGTATGTGTGTGTGTGTGTGTGTGTGTGTGTGTGTGTGTGTATGTGCGTGTGTGTGCGTGTGTGTGTGTGTGTGTACGTGTATGTGCGTGCTTGTGTGTGTCTGTGTGTGTGTGCGTGTGTGTGCGTGCTTGTGTGTATGTGTGTGTGTGTGTGCGTGCGTGTGTGTGTGTGTCTTTACATCACAGCTAATAATTTTGCAAACAGAGCTGCTGTGTTTAAGACATTTTAATATATGCTGACTACTGTTAGACATCTGTTCAAATTTCCACTAATATCGCGGGGGCGAAATACAGTCATTTAAACTGCATAAACTGCAAGAATAATATGACGTTGACAACAAATTAGTGGAACCTTAATGTTTAAATTGATGGATTCAGATTGTACAGAAATGTATGAAAACCAACTGTCGGTGTGGAATTAAAGAACACATACTGTGGCAGGGTCCGTTAAGGCTTGTTACATTCAGTTAAAGCCCTCCAGATTCAAAAACAATGCTGACTGTGTATACACCACTGTGTGAGGTGGCCTCTTATCTTGCATTGGTTAATACACCCTGATCCCTTGTTTGTCTCCTCTTCTTTCTGCAGGTGATTCTTTGCAGAACTCCATTCCACTGGGTGAGTGTCTATGTCTGTCTGTGTTTCCCTGTGGCTCAGCTGCTGATCTGTATTTGTTAGCCTAGGCAAGTAGTGGTGTTTTCAAAACCTCATGTAGTCCTTTTTATGTCCAGCTATTAAGGTACAGAATGCAGGACATTATGTTGTTATGGTGGCTTCTGTTTTTTTTCTGAACATAACTCAAGAACAGAGGATGAACCCCTCAACTCTTGACATGTAAGGTTTAAATGACACCCATTTGTTATATGAACATTTTCAATAATGACCTTAATTAATGGCCTAGTTATATAGTATGATGATTATGGCGGATCATTAGGCAGCTCAAGTGCCTCTTCTCTTGTGACTGTGTAAACAATATTTCACCACTAACTACAGTATGTCTGTGCCTGTGAATGCATATTTATTCCTTAAATTAAATGCGTATTATATGACATGAGAAATATAAAACTATCTGTGTGTGTTTGTGTCTTTCTGCTTTTCCAGGTGAGCTGTCCTCTGTGGCATGTTTTATCCATAAAAGAACAAGGATCGTGGGAGGAGGTCCGGTGGGCATATCAGACGGCAGCTGGATGGTCAGCATACAGAGAGGGTATGGCAGTGCATTTCATATTCTACACATTTTCCGCTACCACTGAAGAAGAAAAGTAGGTCATCCTGCCCAGACCACCTTTGAATTCATAAAGCAATTCAGTAAAATAGTTTTTCTCTTTGTTTTCGGTGGAGGGTTCAAATGCTGTTTCAGAGGCCCTCCCACCATGCCTAGATAGAAACACGTGCAGGCAAATATTTTTATATAGAGTAGCTTTGTTCATTCCAAACATTTATAATTCATCAGTAACTTCAAAGAGCAGTAGAACTCGCTTAATTATACAAAGCCAATTACCTGTTCTAAAGATGAATTTTGAGTTGTCCAAAGCCCACATTCACTGGATCTTTTAGTTAGTTTAGATATTATATAGAGATCATATGGACTAACATTATAGTTCTATCTTTGTATTGTACTACTGGATGTCCCTCTCCTCAAATTTGACATACTTGGGGAACAACTGGATTTATGTAACTTCTTGACTTGTGTATGGTATTTATTCAGATGTGTATAAAGTACTAGAAACCCATACTTGAGTAAAAGTACAAGAGCTCCATCAAAAAAGTGACTTGAGTAGAAGTAGAAGTGCTCTTTAAGCACAACACTTAAGTAGAAATACTGAAGTATTCAACATTTTTTGTACTTAAGTATTGCAAGTAGTTCATTTTAAAATCTACCACTCAAGTACTGAAAGTAAAAGTACAAGTATTGTGTTATTTAGTTATTAAAGAAAGCAGTCAAAAGTTTGAATATCATATTGTTTATATTATGTCAAATGTTTAGCCTAGGCTGTAGCCAAAGGAATTAACAAATATTAAATATATTAATAATAACAAATATGAACAAATACTGAAATAAAAAAAGTACAATTATCACACTGTGCAAGTAAAATGAACAGCCTCTCCAGCACAGTAACGATTAAAGCCCCCCAAAAAGTATCACACACTAGCTAACATGTGTGATGTAGAGGAAAGTTAGCAAGCTAGCAAAATACAAATAAACTATCAGTTTCACATCACAGGGTCAAACGGTTAACATTCAGGACTCACTGTAGACTGAAACAACTCAGGAATAGCTTCATCTGCTGCAACAATGGCTAAATAGAAAGAGTACAAACTTACATCGTCTCTGACTTCTGAACGGGCAACCGTACTGAAAAGAAACACGACGCGATCTCGGGGATTTCTAAATTACGTAATTAGCGTACGTAACTAACGTACACACACTGTAACCTACACAGTCTCCGTAGCGTGAGGAATTCACAACAGTAACGAGTAACTATGCAGCACATAACTAATCTATCGGAGTAAAAGTATTTCATTCATCGAAAATATGTACTCAAGTAAAAGTGGAAGTAGGAGAAAAAAATAATGCTCCAGTAGAGTACAGATACAGCCTTTTAGTACTTAAGTAGAGTAGTGAAGTAGTTCTACTTCGTTACTATACAGCTCTGGGCATTTCACAGCTTTCCTTGATGTCTTATTTGTGTCTTGTGCTCTTTTCAGGTCACAGCACTGGTGTGGGGGTTCACTAATACGAGAAGACTGGGTACTCACTGACAGACAGTGCTTCTCCTCATGGTAACTTCAATGCTCGCTGTCTGTTAATGTCATTTCTTTCCTTTTGTTTGAACCTTAAACTGTGAGTGCATTTTGCTTTTTTTACCCTTGGTGTATTACATGTAAGATGTATTTGTTCAGTATGTATTTCTCTTTATTAAGTACCTAACTGACTCTCTTCACTCGGTCATGTCTGTCCTGGTTAGTCTGAGTTTGTAGAGAGTAATAAATGTGGAATATTTTTATTAAGTATTAACTCTGTCTTCAGTGTTCCAGACCTAAGTGAGTATCGGGTGTGGCTGGGAGTCTCTGATATTCGAGAGGGAGCTCCTGACTGGTCCAGGAGACAGGAAGTGAACATAGCGCATGTGATATGTGGTCCTGAGGGCTCCAGTTTAGCACTCATAAGACTTTCTAAGTGAGTTCCTGGAAAAATAATTTCAAAGATATATTGATATACTTTTGCGTGTGTGATGTTAATCATGCTTTGTACTTTCTGTGTTCATTACAATACGTCTAGGCCTGCTCTTCCTGCAGACAATGTCCATACACTTCAGCTACCCGTGGCTGGGTGCTCCATCCCAGAGGGAACAATATGTAAAATGTATGGATGGGGGGAGACCAAAGGTACTGATATTCTATATTCACTACAGCTGCTGTATCTACTCTCCAGGTCTGCACTATATTACATAAATATTGCATTTCTACTGCAGCAGTCCTGGATTATTTTATATATTATGGAGGTGCCAGAGTATATTGTAACACAGTCCTCTCTCAAATAATTTGTTACTGCCTAGCTTAGGCCATATGTTTCTTTAACTCTGGGTCAGAACTGCTTGTTGGGTGGCTTGATAGACAGAAAGGACCACAGAAGATTGATATTTTTAATAAAAGTTAAAATGTGCCATGATTTCTGTATAAGTCATTCAGACTTATAATAACAATAACAAAATAACAGTGGAATTTGTACTGCATATGCTACAACAGAACAGAGGCATAATGAGTGCAACCTTCAACTCTTTCAGGCACTGGCCATGATGACGTATTGAAGGCAGTCGACCTGCCCATTGTCAGTAATGTGAGGTGTAGAGAGATGCACAGAGGAAACCTCCACATCACCAACACCAAGATCTGTGCAGGAGGCAGGAGGAATGAGGGAGTTTGTGAGGTAAACTGTTACTTATTCATCTTCTTTTCCCAGTGAGTTGTTTTACCATTTAAATTGAGCCCAAATAACTGTTTCAGTGATCAGAAGGAAAACTATATAAGAATTAATATGGTGCATTTAGTCCTTGTTGGTAAAGGCCTTTAGACTATTGAATATAGTAATTGTTCCCAGTGTGAATCTATGAGTATATTAGCGCCTTGGTTAAGCATAGAGCTTTCAAAGCTCAGTTTGATCCACATCTCAAATAAATGTTCTTTAAATCCGTAGGCTTAGTATTCAATCTGTTGTAAATAGAGCAGCTGGAGACTGTTTCACTAAATTTCATCAGCGATCAAAGCCTTGGTTTTGTGGTTTCTAGCTTTGGAGGAGAGCTGTCCATGTTCACAAATACTGGTGGTGCTCTCTGTCACTGAGAGCTTAAAATGCATTTTGCTTCCATTTAACCATTTCTCAACCAGCAACGTAGAAAAATGTGCTATCTATTTCTTCTTTTGCAGAGGGATTACGGCGGC